>NC_041388.1:93665197-93677391 GCF_002162155.2 Triticum dicoccoides
AAAGCCGCCCTCCCCGCCGCACCGATACGTCGGCGCTGCGGTTCGGTGATCCTCTCGCTCCCACATACGCTCTCGTAGACTGCCTTCCTCTAGCCGCACCGCCACCTCTGGCTACATTCTTGTGGAGGCGCACAGTGGTCAGCGCCGCCACCGCTGGCGACGTTTGTGTGGAGATGCACGGCGGTCAGCTTCTCCCATGGTACACGCATTCTAGACTGAGGCCCCGTTCATGTCGGTGTAGCGCTGAATGTTAGCTGATAGACGATGTTAATCTCACTGTTTGCCGAAGTAGTTTACTGTCAATATGCTCTGCTTAAGAAACTTCCTTGCCCTGTTCTGCACTCAATCTGCTTAGCTGAGATGGCATGCCAAGGCCGATTAGTTGCTAAAATATCCTGCCATATATTTATTGTGACATAGATTACCATGGTCTAGTAGCCAATCTGTTAGGTGAAATAGCTCTACACCGTTTTATACTCGATCTTTGTTGCTGCGATGGCCTTCGATAGTTCGATGGCTGTGTGCTCAGCCTCATTGAGTGCTGAAACAGCCTGCCATAATTTGCACTCAAATCTGTTTGCTGAATTAGCTTTACATATATTTCGTTACTTAGGTCTGCTCGTCCAAATATCTTGCAATAGCTTTAGACATCGACCTAGGTATTTTTTCTGGACTTCATAAAAAAGCATATATGTTTTTCCTGTAATATGTAGTAGAAGAACTAATTTGTATGTCTAACAGATGGACAGGACTTGGATAACTTCTACTCGAAGATTGTCTGCTGCATACGTCGAGGGGGTTGAAAACTTCATGAACTTTATCAGAGCTGAGTACGGTGGTCCGAAATCGGATGTGATCTGCCTGTGTAGCAGTTGTATGAATTCAGTTACAAGACCCCAGTCAACTGTGCAAAATCATCTACACTTGTATGGGATGTTGGTCACATATACTAGGTGGGTTCATCATGGTGAAGCTGTGAACGTCAATGTTATTGACTACGTGGAAGCAGCAGATCACCATCTTGATCTGCCTGATGCTCAGGTGGAAGAGGAGGAGGAGGTGGTGGTGGCGGAGCCAGTGAGTTTTACCAACATTGAAACAATGCTACGAAATGCTCGTGCATTCCATGAACTTTCACCTGCAGAAGAAAAACGGTGGGCCCGCATATTGGAACAATGCAACGTTGCTGTCACCCCAGGAAATAAGCTGTCAGTATTCTCAGCTATGGTCACCTTTCTTCAGGTGAAGACATCTGAGCGGATGACCAACAAATCATTCGATGCGATGTTGGCTACTTTCCGCAAATCTTCCCCAGATGCGTCTGAGCTGCCACACACCTACAGTAAAATGAAGAATTTCCTTCGTGTAGTTGGAATTGGATATGATATGATCCATGTTTGTAAGAATAATTGTGTTCTGTTCTGGAGGGATTATGCCAACTAAATGAATGCCCAAAATGCAAATCATCAAGATGGAAAGATGGCGATGCTGTGAAGAGGATTCCTCATAATGTTCTGAGACATTTTCCAATTACACCAAGATTGCAGATGTTGTTTCATGATGCTCAAACAAGAGAGGATGTAATGTGGCATTCTAGGAACCAGGAGTATAGAGATCAGAATGTAATGAGCCATCCATCTCATGGTAGTGAGTGGAAAAGCATCAATGATAAACACAAAGAGTTTGCTGCTGACCCGAGAAACATTAGACTTGGCTTAGCTTCAGATGGATTTAACCCATTTGGCCACAAGAGCGCCACATATAGCATGTGGCCAGTGCTTGTTATCCCTTACAACATGCCTCCAAATGTCTGCACCAAAGAATCAAACTACATGATGGCCTTGCTCATCCCAGGTCCAAAAAGTCCTGGAAAGGATTTTGATTTGTTAATGGAGCCTCTTGTGGAGGAACTTCAACAGCTATGGAAGGGTGTTCTCACTCGAGACCTATATAGCAGCCCACCAACTGATTTCTTTCTGTGTGCTATTATGATTTGGTGCATCCATGATTATCCGGCTTTGGGCACTATGTCAGGGCGAACGACACATGGTTACAATGCATGTGTTCGCTATGACAGGAATCCGCTGTCATACGCAATACTTAGCAAGATCTGTTACATTGGACACCGCCGTTTCCTTGCCAAGGACAAGCCGCATCCTAGAAAATACCGAAGACATGTGTTCAATGCAAAGCATGAAAACCGTGATGCGCCAAAGAGGCTCACTGCCGATGAGTTGCAAGTGGAATTAGAGAAGGTCAGGCATATTACACCTGGTAATGGTAGCGGGAAAAGGAAGTGTGGCAGGGTAGAAGTGAGATTATTGTTTACCCGCAGGTCCACTTTGTGGGACTTGGAGTATTTGAAAGATTTGGATCTGCGGCATAATCTTGATGTGATGCACATCAAGAAAAATATATGTGACAGCATTATCGGCACACTTCTTAATATTGAAGGCAAGACAAAAGATACCTTAAAATCTAGGATTGATTTGACACACCTGGGTATCAGAAAGGATTTGCAGGTGCAAGATGAAGGTAAACCACGGGATATGGCACCAGCTGTGTACGTCTTGGACAAGGTAAAAAGAAAAGAATTCTGCGAGGTCCTGTCACGTGTGAGATTCCCACATGGATTTTCTTCCAACCCTGAAAGGAGAGTCAGTGCAGATGGAAACAAGGTACAAGGGTTGAAAACTCATGACTGCCACGTCCTACTTCAAAGGGTTTTACCTGTTATCCTTAGAGGATTGGGCCGCCCTGACTTATACAGAGCAGTTGCAGAGTTGGGACAATTCTTCAAGGAACTCTGCAGTAGGAATATCAGGATAGATGCTTTGGAGCGTCTTAGAGACAAGATACCAACTATCCTATGCGACCTTGAGAAGATATATTCTCCAGCCTTCTTTGATGTGATGGTGCATTTGGATGTTCATCTACCTGATGAGGCACTACTTAGAGGTCTAGTACAGTATGGCTGGATGTACCCTATTGAAAGGTGGCTAGGCACTTTCAAGGGCTATGTTAGGAACAGAGCTAGACCTGAGGGTTCCATTGCAGAGGCCTACATTGCTACAGAAGCGTTGACATTCTGCTCAAAATACATTGAAACAGCTGATCGCCTTAGCAAAGAGGTGGGTGAAGACTATCCCGGGCTCAATGTTTTCGATTATTCTGTTCGAGTTACATGGAAGAGTCGACAAGAGGACAAACCTAAAGATTTGGACAAAATGGTTTGGTATGTGTTGAGTAACTGTCCTGAGATACTACCTTATATCAAGTAAGTGCAGTATTGCAGCTTATACATCGTAATCTACTAAACTTGCAGCACATTCTTATATAATTAGATGTTTGACGCGATCACTATGTTGTGCAGCATCTACAAAGAGGATTTACTGCCGCAAAATCCAAGAAACATTGACAAACTGGTTATGGCAGGATTTCCGAAATGGTTCAAGAACCATGTAAGCTTTTGTAGTGCACTGTCAGTTTTTTTAATATATTGAGTACATAAGATGATCAGCTTGTCTATTTTCTAACCATAGGTTAAGAATATGCGGGAGGATGGGAAGACAGTTGATGATGCCCTTTACTCACTAGCAATGGGTCCTGATACTCGGGTAAGACATTATGAATCTTGCGTTGTTGGAGATGTGCACTACAACACCCTTGCACGAGACGAAGGCAGGAAGACACAAAACAGTGACATCATGACCACGGATACGTATGACAAAGAGACAACTGAAATGTATGCTAACATAATAGACATTGTTCAGTTGCAGTATATCTCCAGTTTCGAGGATCATCAGTGTGTGGTTCTGTTGTGCTGTCGTTGGTATAACCTGTTTTCTAGGATCACAAAACCCAGAGCTGATGATTATTTCAAATCCATCAATGTCAAGGCGGCGTACCAGACCAACGAGCCTTTTATTTTGGCAAATCAAGCAACACAGATATTTTTCTTGGAAGACACATTTGCACATAGCAATGACTGGAGAGTACTGCAAAGGTTTGAGCAGAGGAATTCGTTTAATGAAGTTGCACAACAAGATGATGCTTACACTGCTCCTGATGTACAAGATAACACAGATGTTCCTAATATCTTTGAGAACCATCACGTCAATGACGCCGGCGAAAAGATTGCATGTCGTGCTGTGGACATACAAGAGTTGATCAAGAAGAAGCCAATGTTCGAGGACGTTGAGGACGAAGAAGAAGATGACACCGTGGGGAATTACGATTCAGACTGATACACATGGTGAAGATGTTGACGCTGCTGCTACGGATGATGATTACATTGCTTTTGTCGTATTTTCCTGTTAGAAGACATTTTTTATCTACTATGTGAAACTGTGTTTGCTATGACAACTGAAACCTGATGAACATGTTGTTTAGTATTTTGTTGTGAGAACATCACTTGTTATGTATGCTGATTTGTGTTTGGTGGTTGTATGACAACTAAAACATGATGACATTGTTGTTTAGTTGTACTCATATTTGGCTGTGAAACTTGAATTTGATGAAATAGTTTGCTGTTGGACTGCAATTTGCGCGACGTCTTCGAATGAGAACAAAGCTGACCCGACAGGGCCTCTGCTATTTATTTATTTATATGAGCAAAAGTGGATACCCCCTGATTTCCGTTAATAGAAATCATTAGATGTTCACAACACTACGCCCAGCCTGCTACACAGGTTTTATTCATTACTAGTTTCAGCAAAGTGCTCATGTCATAGCCACTGAATACATCACGAGTGCTACATACACTGCAAATAAAGAGACAATCATCCTACAGAGCACATCAATTTTGCCCATTATCTTCACAAGCTATTTCATCTCCTCATTGCTGTCAAGGCCGTTCAGCAGCTGTTGCTTGGCCATGATCAAAGGAACTGCATCTTTAACCTTCTGCTCTGCATCTTCCTCTTCTGTCGTTCCTTTAGTTACTTGTCTAACACCCCAACCTACTAGTATTGGGATTCCTTGGCTAACCAAATAATCAGCGTAGTTGCATTCCCCCACATCAGCAACTTCCCAGAAATACAAATCACACAAATCTTCCCTTTTCTGCACGAATCAAATTGGAAGATTATCAACCAAACTATTAAAAATCAGCAACCGAAAGCAGCAGAACAACACTTAAACATATTATTACCCCATGATTCGGGCATTTGTAGAAGACTCGGCCAGGGTTGCGGATTGTGGTTGAGACGCGACGGATGACTCTACGTGATTTGCAGTAGTGGCACCACACCAACGGCACCGGGTTGCGATGAGCAATCGGCTACGGTGCGCGTGCTGGCGGGGGTGTGATGAGACCCACAAGCGATGGTACGGGTGGCGACTTGGCGCATATCTGGTTGTTGCTTGCTGAAGAGCAGGTGGACGAGCAGCCAGCGGACATGGTTGCTGCGGCCAGAGCTTCTAATGCTAGGCAGAGTAAGTAGAGAAGAGGAGAAGCGAACGTGTCAGTTTCATTACTTGCACGGTAGCATAGATAGTCATAGTCTAGGTTCGGATTCGAACCAGCTACAGGAACACGTCTTTCTTTTTTCTAAAACTCGGCAACGTCTCTTTACCGGTACACTAGCTTGTTCTGTACGCCTTCCCAAGTCTTTGATTTTCTTTCTATATATAAAAAAGTATGCTACTTGGTGTCCGCTTAGTCAACAAACGATTGTGCCAACCTTGACCATTGGATTGACATTCAACGTCTGTCGCGTTTTTTCAGTCTCTTCTTCCTCGAGCCGCCAAAGCCAAACCAGCGCCGGCGGGACCGCCTGCTCCCGCCTCCCACGGCTGGCTGTGATCTTCCCCAGCTCATGTTCGTTCCCGTCCGAGGCCTCACCATCGTCCTCCGCCTTGGTTCGCTCGCCGCTGCGCCGCCCTCCGGTGTTATCAACATGGTCAACAACCGAGAGGAATAAGGAGACGATTGTACATGGCGAGGATGACAGTAGGGACCCAGCAGCGCACGCAGTAATTTTGTTTTTTCGGGACGGAGAAAGGTATCAACTGGGTTGTGCGGGACCCATGGCCCGTCTAGCCCAGGCTTTTATTTCATATGTTTAGCACATGACCAGCCTAGTTTGTTTTTTTTCTTTCTGAAAATGGCTAGCTAGCTATTTTGTTTTTTGCAGAATAACCAACGTAGGCCTACTTGCTTTTCTATGCCCTGCTGGGCCGGAAATCTTTCAAGACAAGGAGGGATGCATTTTGCCTAGAAAATGGGCTTAAGTAATAATAAATGGGCTATAAGTAATAATAAATGGGCTGTAAAATGAAAAAATACAGCAAACATGCAATTAGTTCCAAAATACTGTTTTCTTTCGGATTTTGATATTTTAAATTTCATTGTTTTTGTGCGGGTAAAATTCCATTGAATTTAAATTAAGGTATATTTAGATTTAAAATTAATTTGAATCTGGCTAGAAATTTCGGGCTGTATGCTGTTTTGGACAGATTTGGAGGCTGGCTTGTGGGTCTACTAGGTTGATGTGTACTTTGGCTTTGTCAACTTAGTCCACACGATTCTAGCAGCAGTGACCATTGGATGTTAATTCAACGGCCGTGCTGCTTCTTCAATATCTGATCTTCTTGCTCCAGCCGCCCAAACCAGCTCCGGTGGGACTGTCTGCTCCCGCCTCCCATGGCCGGTTGTGCTGCCGCACAGGCCGCACCGCCCCACCCTACTTCATTGCTGGTCAGGCCATTCCTCTACTCACCCACAACTCCTGTTATTTTCCGGCGACGGCAGCCAGACCAGTAAACCCTCGTACTCCCCATCGTGTGGGCAACCATTGCCGAGTCTTCCCCGGCTTTGTGTCGTTCCCTTCCTAGGCCTCGCCGTCGTCCACCACCATGGTGCTCTCGGCGCGGCCTGGTCAACGTGGTCAACGAACGACATCCATCGGCCGTGGACTGTACGCGCAAAATAATGACTCCTCCACCTGGCAGCTGGGACCCACCGGAAGGGCCTCTGTATTTCGCGAAAAAAACATTCCCCCTGCTGACATGTCGGACCCACCAGCTATATCTTCGCACGCAAGGAAGTGCCTCCTTATTACGCACAAAAAATGAATACCCCCCTGCTAGCTGGGACCCACCATTGTGGGAGGCTGACTTGTGGGCCTACTAAGTTGACGGGGACGGAGGGCTTTGTCAACTTAGTCAATATGAACGATTCTAGCTCCAGTGACCGTACGATGTCCATCCAACGGCCGTAGTGCTTCTTCAACCTCTGTCGCCCAAAGCAGTGTCGGTTGTGCCGCATGATCCTGCCTCCCGTGGCCGGCTGTGCTGCCGCGGAGGCCTCACCGCCCCCTACTATTCCCACCGCTGACTAGGCCCTGCGGCGACGGCAGCCTCACACCATAGCCGAACCAGTGAACCTTCGTACTCCTCTCCGCGCGGGCTTCCACTGTCGCGTCTTCCCTGGCTCCATGTCGTCCCCTTCCTAGGCCTCGCCGTCATCCACCGCCGTGGTGCTCTCCGCGCGGCGTGGTCAACGTGGTCAAGGAACGACTTCCATCGGAAGAGTACTGTACGTGGAGAGGCTGACAGCTGGGTCCACGGCCACATCCCAGTTTTTTTGTGATTTGCCAAGTAAGTCGCTTTGTCAGGCCTGTTGGGCTGCAAATCTTTCAAGACGAGGAGAGCTTTCATTCAGCTGGCCGAGAAAATGGCCCATCAGTAATGAGAAATGGGTTGTACATTTTTAAAACACATCAAACCGGCAATTAGTTTAAAATATTTTTTTATTTCGAGATTTTAAATTGCATTAATTTTTATATTGATATACATTTATTTTTAAAATCAGTTTAAATGTGAGTCGAAATTTCGGGATTAAAAACAGTTCGGACCGCACCGAAATATGCAAAATTTTGTATAATTTTTTAACCGTGGCCACAATATGGGTTGTAATGCTAACAAAAAGAATATGGGCTCCAAAAAAACCTTTAAGAATTAGCAAATGGGTTGTATGCTGTTTTCCACAGGTTTGAGGCTTTCCTAAAAAAAGGTTGACGCACAAGCAGTGACTGTTGGATGTCCATCAAACGGCCGTCGTGCTTCTTCAATCTCTGCTCTTCCTGCTCCAGCCGCTCAAACAAGCACCGACGGGAGGACTGCATGCTCCCTCCTCCTTGCGGCCGGCTGTGCTGCCGCGTAGGCCTCACCGCCCCACCGTACTCCCATCGTTGGCCTAGCCATCCCTCTACTCACCCACACCTGTTGTTATTCTCCGGCGACGGCAGACGAACCAGTAAACCCTCGTACAGTCGTACTCCCCTCCGCGTGGGAAACAACTACCGAGTCTTCCCTGCCTCCGTGTCGTTCCCTTCCTAGGCCTCGCTGTCGTCCACCGCTCTGGCGCTCTCGGCGCGGCCTGGTCAATGTGGTCAACAACCGACATGCATCTGAAGTGGACTGTACGTGGAGAGGCCGAGAGCTGGGTCCATGGCCGCATGCAAGGAAATGCCTCCTTATTACGTGCAAAATAATGATTCCTCCACCTGACATCAGGGACCCACCGAAAGGGCCTCTGTATTTCGCGAAAAAATGTTACCACCGCTGACAGCTCGGACCCACCAGCTATATCTTCACACGCAAGGAAGTGCCTCCTTATTATGCACAAAAAATGAATACTCCCCCTGTTAGCTGGGACCCAGTATAGTGGCAGGCTGACTTGTGGGCCTACTAAGTTGACGGGGACGGAGGGCTTTGTCAACTTAGTCAATATATGCACGATTCTAGCTGTAGTGACCATACGATGTCCATCCAACGGCCGTAGTGCTTCTTCAACCTCTGGTCTTCTTGCTCCAGCTGCCCAAACCAGCACCGGTCGTGCCTCGTGCTCCTGCCTCCCGTGGCCGGCTGTGATGCGGCGGAGGCCTCACCGACCCCTACTACTCTCACCACTGGCTAGGCCATCCCTCTACTCACCCACACCCCCTGTTATTATGCAGCGACGATAGCCTCACACCACAGCGAACCAGTGAACCCTCGTACTCCTCTACACGTGGGCATCCACTGCCGCGTCTTCCCCGGCTCAGCGTCGTCCCCTTCCTAGGCCTCGTCGTCGTCCACCGCCCTGGTGCTCTCGGCGCAGCGTGGTCAATGTGGTCAAGGAAGGGCTTCCATCGGACGTGAACTATACGTGGAGTGGCTGACAGCTGGGTCCACGGCCGCAGCAAGGAAGTGCCTCCTTATTACGTGCAAAATAATTATTCCTCCACCTGACAGCGGGGACCCACCGGACGGGCCACCGTATTTCACAAAAAAAACATTTCCCCCCTGACTGTTGGGACCCACAAGCTACACCTTCGCACGCAAGGAAGTGTGTCCGGGCAAAAAAACAAAACGATTCGCCCCCCTGACTGCTGGGACCCACCAGCTACATCTTCGCACGCAAGGAAGTGCCTGACAGTCGAGACCCACCTAGTCGAAGCGTACGTAGCATTGTCATTCTGGTCGCGAACGTGTACGTACATATATACTAGTCGATGTAGAGGCGCGCACGTGTCGTAGTAGAGGCGCGCACGTGTCGTAGTAGAGGCGTGCACGTAGCATGTACACATACGTACAGCGGCCAGGGTGCAAGAAAGAAAATACGGCCACGTACATACATACGGGCAGGGTCTCAAACGCCTACTCATGCATACTGATACGTCTCCGTCGTATCTATAATTATTGACTATGATGAGACTTTCTCACTCGTAGCGATGCTAAGAGTCTGTTGGAATTATATTAGCGATTACTGCATTATTTATGAAATCTTGCAGATAGGATGTCAAAACATTGTTTCCTCGACGATTTTCTTGAGGAAATGTTGTATGTGATACAACCGGAAGGTTTTGTCAATCCTGAAAGATGCTAATAAGTATGCAAAGCTCCAGCAATCCTTCTAAGGACTGGAGTAAGCATCTCAGAGTTGGAATGTACTTGATGAGATGATCAAAGATTTTGGGTGTATACAAAGTTTATGAGAAACTTGTATTTCCAAAGAAGTGAGTGGGAGCACTATAGAATTTCCGATGAGTATGTGTTGTTAACATGTTGTTGATCGAAAATAATGTAGAATCTCTAGAAAGCATGCAGAGTTATTTGAAAAGTGTTTTTCAATGGAAAGCCTGGATTAAGCTACTTGAATGTTGAGCATCAAGAACTATAAGGATAGATCAAAACGCTTAATGGTACTTTCAAATGAGCACATACCTTGACATGATCTTGAAGGTGTTCAAGATGGATCAGTCAAAGAAGGAGTTCTTGCCTGATTTGTAAGGTGTGAAGTTAAGACTTAAAGCTCGACCACGGCAGAAGAAAGAGAAAGGATGAATGTCGTCCCCTATGCTTTTGTCATAGGCTCTATACGGTATGCCATGCTGAGTACCGCACCTGATGTGTGCCTTGTCACATGTCTGGCAAGAGGGTACAAAGGTGATCTAGGAGTGGATCACTAGATAGCGGTCAAAAATTGTCCTTGGAGTAATAAGGACATGTTTCTCGATTATGGAGGTGATAAAGAGTTCGGCGTAAAGGGTTACATCGATGCAAGCTTTAACACCTATCTGAATGACTCTGAGTAGCAAACCGGATACGTATAGTGGAGCAACCATTTGGAATAGCTCCAAGTGGAGCGTGGAAGCAGCATTTATAATATGACCTAGAGATTTGCGAAGTACATACGGATCTGAATGTTGCAGACCCGTTGACTAAAACCTCTCTCACAGGCAAAACATGATCAAACCCAGAACTCATTGAGTCTTAATCACATGATGATGTGAACTAGTTTAGTGACACTAGTAAACTCTTTGGATGTTGGTCACATGGCGATGTGACCTGTGAGTGTTAATCACATGACAATGTGAACTAGATTATTGACTCTAGTGCAAGTGGGAGACTGTTGGAAATATGCCCTAGAGGCAATAATAAATTAGTTATTATTATATTTCCTTGTTCATGATAATTGTTTATTATCCATGCTAGAATTGTATTGATAGGAAACTCAGATACATGTGTGGATACATAGACAACACCATGTCCCTAGTAAGCCTCTAGTTGACTAGCTCGTTGATCAATAGATGGTTACGGTTTCCTGACCATGGACATTGGATGTCGTTGATAATGGGATCACATCATTGGGAGAATGATGTGATGGACAAGACCCAATCCTAAGCCTTGCAGAAAGATCGTGTAGTTCGTATGCTAAAGCTTTTTCTAATGTCAAGTATCATTTCCTTAGACCATGAGATTGTGCAACTCCCGGATACCGTAGGAATACTTTGGGTGTGCCAAACGTCACAACGTAACTGGGTGGCTATAAAGGTACACTACAGGTATCTCCGAAAGTGTCTGTTGGGTTGGCACGAATCGAGACTGGGATTTGTCACTCCGTGTAAACAGAGAGGTATCTCTGGGCCCACTCGGTAGGACATCATCATAATGTGCACAATGTGACCAAGGAGTTGATCACGGGATGATGTGTTACAGAATGAGTAAAAGAGACTTGCCGGTAACGAGATTGAACAAGGTATCGGGATACCGACGATCGAATCTCGGGCAAGTACAATACCGCTAGACAAAGGGAATTGTATACGGGATTGATCAAATCCTCGACATCGTGGTTCATCCGATGAGATCATCATGGAACATGTGGGAACCAACATGGGTATCCAGATCCCGTTGTTGGTTATTGACCGGAGAACGTCTCGGTCATGTCTTCATGGTTCCCGAACCCGTAGGGTCTACACACTTAAGGTTCGATGATGCTAGGGTTATAAAGGAAGTTTGTATGTGGTTACCGAATGTTGTTCGGAGTCCCGGATGAGATCCCGGACGTCACGAGGAGTTCCGGAATGGTCCAGAGGTAAAGATTTATATATGGGAAGTCCTGTTTTGGTCACCGGAAAAGTTTTGGGTTTTATCGGTAACGTACCGGGACCACCGGGAGGGTCCCGGGCGTCCAACAAGTGGGGCCACCAGCCCCGGAGGCTTGCATGGGCCAAGAGTGGGAAGGGACCAGCCCCTGAGTGGTCTGGTGCGCCTCCCACAAGGCCCAAGGCACAGCTAGGAGGACAAGGGGGAAACCCTAGGCGCAGATGGGCCTTAGGCCCACCCTAGGGCGCGCCCCCTTCTCCCCCTCTTGGCCGCCCCCCCCCCCCTCCATCCCATCTCGGGCTGCCGCCCCCCTAGGGGTG
>NC_041388.1:93677688-93717251 GCF_002162155.2 Triticum dicoccoides
GGTGGGAACCCTAGAGGGGGCGCACCCTCCTCCCCTTCTCCTATAAATAGTGCGGGTTTTGGGCTGCCCAAGACACATGATTTGATCTCTCCCTCGCGCAGCCCTACCCCTCTCCTCCTCGTCTCTTGCGGTGCTTGGCGAAGCCCTGCTGGAGTACCACGCTCCTCCACCACCACCACGCCATTGTGCTGCTGCTGGATGGAGTCTTCCTCAACCTCTCCCTCTCTCCTTGCTGGATCCAGGCATGGGAGACGTCACCGGGCTGTACGTGTGTTGAACGCGGAGGTGCCATCCGTTCGGCACTAGGATCTCCGGTGATTTGGATCACGACGAGTACGACTCCTTCAACCCCGTTCTCTTGAACGCTTCCGCATAGCAATATACAAGGGTATGTAGATGCACTCTCCTTCCCCTCGTTGCTGGTTTCTCCATAAATAGATCTTGGTGACACGTAGGAAAATTAAGAATTTCTGCTACGTTCCCCAACAGTGGCATCAAGAGCTAGGTCTATTGCATAGTTTCTATGCACGAGTAGAACACAAAGTAGTTGTGGGTGTTGATTTTGTTCAATATGCTTACCGTTACTAGTCCAATCTTGATTCGGCATCATTGTGGGATGAAGCGGCCCGGGCCGACCTTACATGTACTCTTACGTGAGACTGGTTCCATCGACTGACATGCACTAGTTGCATAAGGTGGCTAGCGGGTGTCTGTCTCTCCCACTTTAGTCGGATCGGATTCGATGAAAAGGGTCCTTATGAAGGGTAAATAGCAATTGGCATATCACGTTGTGGTTTTTGCGTAGGTAAGAAATGTTCTTGCTAGAAACCCATAGCAGCCACGTAAAACATGCAAACAACAATTAGAGGACGTCTAACTTGTTTTTGCAGGGTATGCTATGTGATGTGATATGGCCAAGAAGAATGTGATGAATGATATGTGATGTGTGAGATTGATCATGTTCTTGTAATAGGAATCACGACTTGCATGTCGATGAGTATGACAACCGGCACGAGCCATAGGAGTTGTCTTTATTTATTGTATGACCTGCGTGTCATTGAACAACGCCATGTAATTACTTTACTTTATTGCTAACCGGTAGCCATAGTAGTAGAAGTAATAAGTTGGCGAGCAACTTCATGGAGACACGATGATGGAGATCATGATGATGGAGATCATGGTGTCATGCCGGTGACAAGATGATCATGGAGCCCCAAGATGGGGATCAAAGGAGCTATATGATATTGGCCATATCATGTCACTATTATTTGATTGCATGTGATGTTTATCATGTTTATGCATCTTATTTTCTTAGAACAACGGTAGTAAATAAGATGATCCCTCATTAAAATTTCAAGAAAGTGTTCCCCCTAACTGTGCACCGTTGCGACAGTTCGTTGTTTCGAAGCACCACATGATGATCGGGTGTGATAGATTCTAACGTTCACATACAACGGGTGTAAGACAGATTTACACACGCGAAACACTTAGGTTGACTTGACGAGCCTAGCATGTACAGACATGGCCTCGGAACACAAGAGACCGAAAGGTCGAGCATGAGTCGTATGGTAGATACAATCAACATGAAGATGTTCACCGATGATGACTAGTCCGTCTCACGTGATGATCAGACACGGCCTAGTTGACTCGGATCATGTAATCACTTAGATGACTAGAGGGATGTCTATCTGAGTGCGAGTTCATAAGATGAACTTAATTATCCTGAACATAGTCAAAAGGTCTTCGCAAATTATGTCGTGGCTCGCGCTTTAGTTCTACTGTTTAGATATGTTCCTAGAGAAAATTTAGTTGAAAGTTGATAGTAGCAATTATGACTAGGTCCGCAAACTGAGGATTGTCCTCATTGCTTCATAGAAGGCTTATGTCCTTAATGCACCGCTCAGTGTGCTGAACCTTGAACGTCGTCTGTGGATGTTGCGAACATCTGACATACACATTTTGATAACTACGTGATAGTTCAGTTAAACGGTTTAGAGTTGAGGCACCGAAGACATTTTGAAACGTCGCGAAACATATGAGATGTTTCAAGGGCTGAAATTGGGGTTTCAGGATCATGCCCACGTCAAGAGGTATAAGACCTCCGACGATTTTCTTAGCCTACAAACTAAGGAGAAAAGCTCAATTGTTGAGCTTGTGCTCAGATTGTCTGAGTACAACAATCATTTGAATCGAGTGGGAGTTGATCTTCCAGATGAGATATTGATGTTTCTCCGAAGTCATTACCACCAAGCTGCTAGAGCTTCGTGATGAACTATAATGTATCAGGGACATATATGATGATCCTTGAGATATTCGCGATGTTTGACACCACAAAAGTAGAAATCAAGAAGGAGCATCAATTGTTGATGGTTGGTGAAACCACTAGTTTCAAGAAGGGCAAGGGCAAAAAGGGATGCTTCATGAAACGGCAAATCAGCTGCTGCTCTAGTGAAGAAACCCAAGGTTGAACCCAAACCCGAGACTAAGTGCTTCTGTAATAAGGGGAACAGCCACTGGAGCAGAATTACCCTAGATACTTGGTAGATGAGAAGGTTGTCGATAGAAGTATATTGGATATACATTATGTTAATGTGTACTTTACTAGTACTCCTAGTAGCACCAGGGTATTAGATACCGGTTCGGTTACTAAGTGTTAGTAACTCGAAACAAAAGCTACGGAATAAACAGACTAGCTAAAAGGTGAGATGACGATATGTGTTGGAAGTATTTCCAAGGTTGATCAAATATCATACGCTCCCTCTACCATCAAGATTGGTGTTTGCGTTGAGCATAGACATGATTGGATTATGTCTATCGCAATACGGTTATTCATTTAAGGAGAATAATGGTTACTCTGTTTATTTGAATAATACCTTTAATGGTCTTGCACCTAAAATGAATGGTTTATTGAATCTCGATCGTAGTGATACACATGGTCATGCCAAAAGATATAAGATAGTAATGATAGTACCACCTACTTGTGGCACTGCCACGTAAGTCATATCGGTATAAAACGCATGAAGAAGCTCCATGTTGATGGATCTTTGGGCTCACTCGTTTTTGAAAAGTTTGACACATGCAAACCATGTCTATTGGTGTATATGCATGAAGAAACTCCATGCAAATGGACCGTTTGGACTCACTTGATTTTTGAATCACTTGAGACATGCAAATCATACCACATGGGCAAGATGACTGGAAGCCTCGTTTTCAGTAAAATGGAACTAGAAAGAAACTTGTTGGAAGTAATACATTTTGATGTGTGCAGTCCAATGAGTGCTGAGGCATGTAGTGGATATCGTTATGTTCTTACTTCACAGATGATTTGAGTAGATGTTGAGTATATTTACTTGATGAATCATGAGTCTGAATTATTGAAAGGTTCAAGTAATTTCAGGGTGAAGTTGAAAGATCATCATGACAAGAGGATAAAAGATCTATGATATGATCATAGAGATGAATATCTGAATTACGAGTTTGGCACAGAATTAAGAAATTGTGGAAATTGTTTCACAACTAATACAGCCTGGAACACCATAGTGTGATGGTGTGTCCGAACATCATAACTGCACCCTATTGGATATGATGCATACCATGATGTCTCTTATCGAATTACCATGATAGTGTATGGGTTAGGCATTATAGACAACCACATTTACTTTAAATACGGCACCACGTAATTCCGATGAGATGACACTGTATGAACTATGGTTTAGAGAAACCTAAGCTGTCATTTCTTAAAAGTTTGGGGCTGCGACGCTTATGTGAAAAAAATTCTGGCTGATAAGCTCGAACCCAAAGCGGATAAATGCATATTCATAGGACACCCAAAACAGTTGGGTATACCTCCTGTCTCAGATCCGAAAGCAATAAGGGATTGTTTCTAGAATCGGGTCCTTTCTCGAGGAAAAGTTTCTCTCGAAGGAATTGAGTGGGAGAATGGTGGAGACTTGATGAGGTTATTGAACCGTCACTTCAACTAGTGTATAGCAGGGCACAAAGAGTTGTTCCTGTGGCACCTACACCAATTGAAGTGGAAGCTTATGATATTGTTCATGAGACTTTGGACCAAGTCACTCCCAAACCTCGTAGTATGACAAGGATGCGTACTACTTCAGAGTGGTACGTAATCCTGTCTTGGAAGTCATGTTGCTAGACAACAATGAACCTACGAGCTATGGAGAAGCGATGGTGGGCCCGGATTCTGATAAATGGCTCGAGGCCATAAAATCCGAGAGAGGATCCATGTATGAAAACAAAGTGTAGACTTTGGTAGAACGGCTCGATGGTCGTAAGGCTATTGAGTACAGATGGATTTTAAAAGGAAGACAGACAATGATGGTAAGTATCACCATTAAGAAAGCTCGACTTGTCGTTAAGATTTTTTTTTTCCGACAAGTTCAAGGAGTTGACTATGATGAGACTTTCTCACTCATAGCGATGCTAAGAGTCTGTTGGAATTATATTAGCGATTACTGCATTATTTATGAAATCTTGCAGATAGGATGTAAAAACATTGTTTCCTCGACGATTTTCTTGAGGAAAGGTTGTATGTGATACAACCGGAAGGTTTTGTCAATCCTGAAAGATGCTAATAAGTATGCAAAGCTCCAGCAATCCTTCTAAGGACTGGAGTAAGCATCTCAGAGTTGGAATGTATGCTTTGATGAGATGATCAAAGATTTTGGGTGTATACAAAGTTTATGAGAAACTTGTATTTCCAAAGAAGTGAGTGGGAGCACTATAGAATTTCCTATGAGTATGTGTTGTTAACATGTTGTTGATCGGAAATAATGTAGAATCTCTAGAAAGCATGCAGAGTTATTTGAAAAGTGTTTTTCAATGGAAAGCCTGGATTAAGCTACTTGAACGTTGAGCATCAAGATCTATAAGGATAGATCAAAACGCTTAATGGTACTTTCAAATGAACACATACCTTGACATGATCTTGAAGGTGTTCAAGATGGATCAGTCAAAGAAGGAGTTCTTGCCTGATTTGTAAGGTATGAAGTTAAGACTTAAAGCTCGACCACGGCAGAAGAAAGAGATAGGATGAATGTCGTCCCCTATGCTTTTGTCATAGGCTCTATACGGTATGCCATGCTGAGTACCGCACCTGATGTGTGCCTTGCCACATGTCTGGCAAGAGGGTACAAAGGTGATCCAGGAGTGGATCACTAGATAGCGGTCAAAAATTGTCCTTGGAGTAATAAGGACATGTTTCTCGATTATGGAGGTGATAAAGAGTTCGACGTAAAGGGTTACATCGATGCAAGCTTTAACACCTATCTGAATGACTCTGAGTAGCAAACCGGATACGTATAGTGGAGCAACCATTTGGAATAGCTCCAAGTGGAGCGTGGAAGCAGCATTTATAATATGACCTAGAGATTTTCGAAGTACATACGGATCTGAATGTTGCAGACCCGTTGACTAAAACCTCTCTCACAAGCAAAACATGATCAAACCCAGAACTCATTGAGTCTTAATCACATGATGATGTGAACTAGTTTAGTGACACTAGTAAACTCTTTGGATGTTGGTCACATGGCGATGTGACCTGTGAGTGTTAATCACATGACGATGTGAACTAGATTATTGACTCTAGTGCAAGTGGGAGACTGTTGGAAATATGCCCTAGAGGCAATAATAAATTAGTTATTATTATATTTCCTTGTTCATGATAATCGTTTATTATCCATGCTAGAATTTTATTGATAGGAAACTCAGATACATGTGTGGATACATAGACAACACCATGTCCCTAGTAAGCCTCTAGTTGACTAGCTCGTTGATCAATAGTTGGTTACGATTTCCTGACCATGGACATTGGATGTCGTTGATAACGGGATCACATCATTGGGAGAATGATGTGATGGACAAGACCCAATCCTAAGCCAAGCACAAAGATCGTGTAGTTCGTATGCTAAAGCTTTTTCTAATGTCAAGTATCATTTCTTTAGACCATGAGATTGTGCAACTCCCGGATACCGTAGGAATACTTTGGGTGTGCCAAACGTCACAATGTAACTGGGTGGCTATAAAGGTACACTACAGGTATCTCCGAAAGTGTCTGTTGGGTTGGCACGAATCGAGACTGGGATTTGTCACTCCGTGTAAACGGAGAGGTATCTCTGGGCCCACTCGGTAGGACATCATCATAATGTGCACAATGTGACCAAGGAGTTGATCACGGGATGATGTGTTACGGAACGAGTAAAAGAGACTTGCCGGTAACGAGATTGAACAAGGTACTAGGATACCGACGATCGAATCTCGGGCAAGTACAATACCGCTAGACAAAGGGAATTGTATACGGGATTGATCGAATCCTCGACATCGTGGTTCATCCGATGAGATCATCGTGGAACATGTGGGAACCAACATGGGTATCCAGATCCCGCTGTTGGTTATTGACCGGAGAACGTCTCGGTCATGTCTTCATGGTTCCCGAACCCGTAGGGTCTACACACTTAAGGTTCGATGATGCTAGGGTTATAAAGGAAGTTTGTATGTGGTTACCGAATGTTGTTCGGAGTCCCGGATGAGATCTCGGACATCACGAGGAGTTCCGGAATGGTCCGGAGGTAAAGATTTATATATGGGAAGTCCTGTTTTGGTCACCGGAAAAGTTTCGGGTTTTATCTGTAACGTACCGGGACCACCGGGAGGGTCCCGGGGGTCCACCAAGTGGGGCCACCAGCCCCGGAGGCTTGCATGGGCCAAGAGTGGGAAGGGACCAGCCCCTGAGTGGGCTAGTGCGCCTCCCACAAGGCCCAAGGCGCAGCTGGGAGGACAAGGGGGAAACCCTAGGCGCAGATGGGCCTTAGGCCCACCCTAGGGCGCGCCCCGTTCTCCCCCTCTTGGCCGCCCCCCTCCATCCCATCTAGGGCTGCCGCCCCCCTAGGGGTGGGAACCCTAGAGGGGGTGCACCCTCCTCCCCTTCTCCTATAAATAGTGGGGGTTTTGGGCTGCCCAAGACACACGATTTGATCTCTCCCTGGCGCAGCCCTACCTCTCTCCTCCTCGTCTCTTGCGGTGCTTGGCGAAGCCCTGCTAGAGTACCACGCTCCTCCACCACCACCACACCGTTGTGCTGCTGCTGGATGGAGTCTTCCTCAACCTCTCCCTCTCTCCTTGCTGGATCCAGGCATGGGAGACGTCACCGGGATGTACGTGTGTTGAACGCGGAGGTGCCGTCCGTTCGGCACTAGGATCTCCGGTGATTTGGATCACGACGAGTACGACTCCTTCAACCCCGTTCTCTTGAACGCTTCTGCATAGCGATCTACAAGGGTATGTAGATGCACTCTCCTTCCCCTCGTTGCTGGTTTCTCCATAGATAGATCTTGGTGACATGTAGGAAAGTTTTGAATTTCTGCTACGTTCCCCAACAGTGGCATCAAGAGCTAGGTCTATTGCGTAGTTTCTATGCACGAGTAGAACACAAAGTAGTTGTGGGCGTTGATTTTGTTCAATATTCTTACCGTTACTAGTCCAATCTTGATTCGGCGGCACTGTGGGATGAAGCGGCCCGGACCGACCTTACACGTACTCTTACGTGAGACTGGTTCCATCGACTGACATGCACTAGTTGCATAAGGTGGCTAGCGGGTGTCTGTCTCTCCCACTTTAGTCGGATCGGATTCGATGAAAAGGGTCCTTATGAAGGGTAAATAGCAATTGGCATATCACGTTGTGGTTTTTGCGTAGGTAAGAAACGTTCTTGCTAGAAACCCATAGCAGCCACGTAAAACATGCAAACAACAATTAGAGGACGTCTAACTTGTTTTTGCAGGGTATGCTATGTGATGTGATATGGCCAAGAAGAATGTGATGAATGATATGTGATGTATGAGATTGATCATGTTCTTGTAATAGGACTCACGACTTGCATGTCGATGAGTATGACAACCGGCAGGAGCCATAGGAGTTGTCTTTATTTATTGTATGACCTGCGTGTCATTGAACAACGCCATGTAATTACTTTACTTTATTGCTAACCGGTAGCCATATAGTAGAAGTAATAAGTTGGCGAGCAACTTCATGGAGACATGATGATGGAGATCATGATGATGGAGATCATGGTGTCATGCCGGTGACAAGATGATCATGGGGCCCCAAGATGGTGATCAAAGGAGCTATATGATATTGGCCATATCATATCACTATTATTTGATTGCATGTGATGTTTATCATGTTTATGCATCTTATTTGCTTAGAACAACGGTAGTAAATAAGATGATCCCTCATTAAAATTTCAAGAAAGTGTTCCCCCTAACTGTGGCCTCTCCCACATAATACTTGTTATCGGTCTAGTAAAGTAGTCAATCGCTTAAGGGACAATTTCGCCACACCTACCATGACTTTTCCACACTCGCTATATTTATTTTAGTTGTGTCTTTATCTAACAGCCCCTAGTTTTATTTTCGTGCTCTTTACTTTCTTGCAAGCCTACCCAAAAACACCTACAAAGTAATTCTAGTTTCATACTTGTTCTAGGTAAAGTAAACATTAAGCGTGCGTAGAGTTGTATCGGTGGTTGATAGAACTTTAGGGAATATTTGTTCTACCTTTAGCTCCTCGTTGTGTTCGACACTCTTACTTATCGAAAACTGTTGCGATCCCCTATACTTGTGGGTTATCAAGACCTTTTTCTAGCGCCGTTGCCGGGGAGCAATAGCGTGGGGTGAATATTCTCGTGTGTGCTTGTTTGCTTTATCACTAAGTAATTTTTATTTGCTGTTCTTAGTTGTTTTCTATCCTTGGTTATGGGTAGGAAACGCAAAATACAAAAAAAAATAGTTGTACCTACTGCTCCAATGGTTGAAGAACCACTCAAAATCTATCACACTACTGAAGCTTTTTACTTGGATCATCTTCGATCCCTTTGTGCTCGTGCTAAAACCCCAACTAGCTTAGTTGAGGGCAAATCTTTAGATGAGCATGCTTGTTATGTGCGACACCGTATATCTGAAAAAGGGAAACTATTATGGGATCAAATTCAACGTTTGCAATGCTATGCTTGGAATTTATGCTATTATTATGATTTTACTTGTTGTTTTGAAAACCCTAAGAAACACCTTCCCTACCAATGTGAGTTTATTGATAATGGAATCTTATCCTCGTATGCTAAGGGTGTTTATAATTACTATGATGTTCAACAAATTGAAGAATTTGTTGCTTTTAAGGGTGCTTACGAAATTGCTTCTTTGAT
This sequence comes from Triticum dicoccoides, assembly GCF_002162155.2. NCBI lineage: Eukaryota > Viridiplantae > Streptophyta > Magnoliopsida > Poales > Poaceae > Triticum > Triticum dicoccoides. The sequence continues at coordinate 93,686,906 of NC_041388.1, forward strand.
TGAAAAGTATGGTGCTACTCTTTACGAATCTGAAATTTTTTCCATACTTAAATATTGCTATGATAATTATGCTTCTAATCCTTATGTTAAACCATATATTGAGAACTACTCCGCTGTCCAAGAAGAGACTAATATTTTGCAGGAATCTATGGAAGAAGAAATTCATGAAACTATGAGCTCATTGGATGAAAAAGATGAGGAGGAGAGCGAAGAACAAAAGGAGGAAGAGCGGATTGATCACCCGTGCCCACTTTCTAATGATAGTAACCCTCCAACTCATACATTATTTAATTCCCCTTCGTGTTTACCAAGGATGATTACTATGATGATTGTTATGATCTCGTTGATTCTCTTGAAATATCCCATTTTGATGATGCTTGCTATGCTTGTGGACAAGATGCCAATATAAATTATGCTTATGGAGATGAACTTGCTATAGTTCCTTATGTTAAACATGAAATTGTTGCTATTGCACCCACACATGATAGTCCTATTATCTTTTTGAATTCTCCCGACTACACTATATCGGAGAAGTTTGCACTTATTAAGGATTACATTGATGGGATGCCTTTTACCGTTGCACATGACGATTTTGATAGATATAATATGCATGTGCTTGCTGCTCCTACTTGCAATTATTATGAGAGAGGAACTATATCTCCACCTCTCAATGTTTCCAATACGATAAAATTCCAAGAAACTGTTTATACTATGCATTGGCCTTTACTTTGTGTGCATGAATTGTTCTTTTATGACATGCCGATGCATAGGAAGAGAGTTAGACTTCGTCATTACATGATATATATTACTTTGTGCTCACTATAAATTACAAATCATTGCTAATTAAAATTGGCTTTGATATACCTTGGGATCCGGGTGGATTCATTACTTGAGCACTATATGCCTAGCTTAATGGCTTTAAAGAAAGCGCTGCCAGGGAGACAGCCCGGAAGTTTTAGAGAGTCATTTATTTCTGTTGAGTGCTTTCATATAGTTTAAAAACAACAAAAATAAAGAGGGGAACCCAAAACTTTTCAAAAAGGAAAGCGAAAGTGAGAAAGACAAGCATTGTTGAAGTGGAAGAGCTCCTTGAACTTTGTTCATGCTCACGGAAACTTTATGAATCTTGATTACATAACCTTTTCAATAAAAATAATTATCCCCCTGTACAATTCCATTGTATTATAAAAATAATGTGCCAAGGTTTGCCTTTAGGATGTTTACATTTGCTTGATGGTTTGTACGGTGCAGGACAGAAACTTTGGCTGTAGTGCGTGATTTTACATTTTTAGCTGGAACGTCAAATGGTTCTGTTTCTTCTTGCACTCTCTTCCTATACAATTGTTTTATTTTTTCTAATTTTGGTAGAAGTTTTCAAGTATCATAAGTATGGTGAATATTCAAATTATTACAGACTGTTCTGTTTTAGACAGATTCTGTTTTTGATGCATAGTTTGCTTGTTTTGATGAAACTATCAATTTATACCAGTGAATTAAGCCATGAAAAACTTATACTACAGTAGACACAATGAAAAAAATATGAATCGGTTTGAAACATTACTTAGAGTAGTGATTTGCTTTATTATACTAACGGATCTTACCGAGTTTTTTGTTGAAGTTTTGTGTGGATAAAGTGTTCGATGATTGACAAGGTCTCAATGTGAGAAGAAGCAAGAGAGGCAAGAGCTCAAGCTTGGGGATGCCCGAGGCACCCCAAGTAAATATTCAAGGAGACTCAAGCGTCTAAGCTTGGGGATGCTGGGGAGGCCTCCCCTCTTTCTTCAACAAATATCGGTATGTTTTCGGATTCGTTTTGTTCATGCGATATGTGCAAGTCTTGGAGCGTCTTTTGCATTTAGGTTTTTCTTTTTCTTTTTATGCACCATGCTGGTATGAGATAGTCCTTGGTTGATTTATAGAATGCTCATTGCACTTCACTTATATCTTTTGAGTATGGCTTTATAGAATGCTTCATGTGCTTCACTTATATCATTTGAAGTTTGGATTGCATGTTTCTCTTTACATAGACAACCGCCATTTGTAGAATGCTCTTTTGCTTCACTTATATTTGTTAGAGCACGGGCATATCTTTTGTAGAAAGAATTAAACTCTCTTGCTTCACTTATATCTATTTAGAGAGATGACAGGAACTGGTCATTCACATGGTTAGTCAAAAAATCCTACATAAACTTGTAGATCGCTGAATATGATATGTTTGATTCCTTCCAATAGTTTTGCGATATAAAGATGGTGATATTAGAGTCATGCTAGTGGGTAGTTGTGGATTGTAGAGACACTTGTGTTGAGGTTTGCAAGTCCTGTAGCATGCACGTATGGTAACCGTTGTGTGACAAATTTGAAGCATGGGGTGTTTCTTTGATTGTCTTCCTTATGAGTGGCGGTCGGGGACGAGCGATGGTCTTTTCCTACCAATCTATCCCCCTAGGGGCATGCGTAGTAGTACTTTGCTTCGAGGGCTAGTAAACTTTTGCAATAAGTATATGAGTTCTTTATGACTAATGTGAGTCCATGGATTATACGCACTTTTACCTTTCCATCATTGCTTACCTCTTCGGTACCGTGCATTGCCCTTTCTCACCTCGAGAGTTGGTGCAAACTTCGCCGGTGCATCCAAACCCCGTGATACGATACGCTCTGTCACACATAAGCCTCATTATATCTTCCTCAAAACAGCCACCATACCTACCTATCATGGCATTTCCATAACCATTCCGAGATATATTGCCATGCAACTTCCATCATCATCATATACATGACTTGAGCATTCATTGTCATACTGCTTTGCATGATCGTAAGATAGCTAGCATGATGTTTTCTTGGCTTGTCCGTTTTTTGATGTCATTGCTACGCTAGATCGTTGCACATCCTGGTACACCGCCGGAGGCATTCATATAGAGTCATACCTTTGTTCTAGTTTCGAGTTGTAATATTGAGTTGTAAGTAAATAAAAGTGTGATGATCATCATTATTAGAGCATTGCCCCAGTGAGGAAAGGATGATGGAGACTATGATTCCCCCACAAGTCGGGATGAGACTCCGGACGAAAATAAAATAATAGTAAAAAATATAAAAAAGAGAAAGGCCAAAAAAAGAGAAGGCCCAAAAAAAGAAGAAAACAAAAAAATGAGAGAAAAAGAGAGAAGGGGCAATGTTACTATCCTTTTACCACACTTGTGCTTTAAAGTAGCACCATGTTCTTCATATAGAGAGTCTCTTGAGTTGTCACTTTCATATACTAGTGGGAATTTTCATTATAGAACTTGGCTTGTATATTCCAACGATGGGCTTCCTCAAATGCCCTAGGTCTTCATGAGCAAGCAAGTTGGATGCACACCCACTTAGTTTCTTTTGTTGAGCTTTCATACACTTATAGCTCTTAGTGCATCCGTTGCATGGCAATCCCTACTCCTCGCATTGACATCAATTGAGGGGCATCTCCATAGCCCGTTGATTAGCCGCGTCGATGTGAGACTTTCTCCTTTTTTGCCTTCTCCACATAACCTCCATCATTATATTCTATTCCACCTATAGTGCTATATCCATGGCTTGCGCTCATGTATTGCGTGAGGGTTGAAAAAGCTGAAGCGCGTTAAAAAGTATGAACCAATTGCTCGGCTTGTCATCGGGGTTGTGCATGATGGGGGCATTTTGTGTGACGAAAATGAAGCATGGCCAAACTATATGATTTTGTAGGGATAAGCTTGCTTTGGCCTTGTTGTTTTGAAAAGACATGATTGCTTTATTGGTACGCTCGAAGTATTATTGTTTTTATTTCAAAGGATAGACTATTGCTTTGAATCACTCGTGTCTTAATATACATGCCATGATTAGACATATGATCAAGATTATCCTAGGTAGCATTCCACATCAAAAATTATTCTTTTTTATCATTTACCTACTCGAGGACGAGAAGGAATTAAGCTTGGGGATGCTGATACCTCTCCGTCGTATCTATAATTTTTGATTGTTCCATGCCAATATTATTCACTTTCATATAATTTTTGGCAACTTTTTATATTATTTTTGGGACTAACATATTGATCCAGTGCCCAGTGCCAGTTCCTGTGTGTTGCATGTTTTATGTTTCGCGAAATATCCATATCAAACGGAATCCAAACGGAATAAAAATGGACGGAGCTTATTTTTGGAAAATATGGAAAATTCCAGAAGAAAAATCCACTTGAGACGGTGCCCGATGTGGTCACGAGGCAGGGGGGCGCGCCCCTCCCCCCTGGGCGCGCGCCCTACCCTCGTGAGCCCACCTAAGGCGGTTGATGCTCTTCTTTTGCCGCAAGAAAGATAATATTCGGAAAAAAATCTGGGCAAAGGTTTCAGGCCAATCGGAGTTACGGATCTCCATATATACGCGAAACGGTGAAACAGAGCCAGAGGAGAACGCGGAAACAGAGAGATAGATCCAATCTCGGAGGGGCTCTCGCCCCTCCCAAGCCATGGGAGCCAAGGAACAGAGGGTAAACCCTTCTCCCATCTAGGGAGAGGGTCAAGGAAGAAGAAGAAGGTGGGGGGCTCTCTCCCCCTCGCTTCCGGTGGCGCCGGAACGCTGCCGGGGGCCATCATCATCACCGCGATCTTCACCAACACCACCGTAATCTTCACCAACATCTCCATCACCTTCCCCCCCTCTATCTACAGCGGTCCACTCTCCCGCAACCCGCTGTACCCTCTACTTGAACATGGTGCTTTATGCTTCATATTATTTTCCAATGATGTGTTGCCATCTTATGATGTCTGAATAGATTTTCGTTGTCCTATTGGTGGTTGATGAATTGCTATGATTGATTTAATTTGCTTGTGGTTATGTTGCTGTCCTTTGGTGCCCATCATATGAGCGCGCGCGTGGATCACACCATAGGGTTAGTTGTATGTTGATAGGACTATGTATTGGAGGGCAAGAGTGACAGAAGCTTCAACCTAGCATAGAAATTGATGCATACGGGATTGAAGGGGGACCAATATATCTTAATGCTATGGTTGGGTTTTACCTTAATGAATGTTAGTAGTTGCGGACGCTTGCTAATAGTTCCAATCATAAGTGCATAGAATTCCAAGTAAGGGATAACATGCTAGCAGTGGCCTCTCCCACATAATACTTGCTATCGGTCTAGTAAAGTAGTCTATTGCTTAAGGGACAATTTCGCCAAACCTACCATGACTTTTCCACACTCGCTATATTTATTTTAGTTGTGTCTTTATCTAACAGCCCCTAGTTTTATTTTTGTGCTCTTTACTTTCTTGCAAGCCTACCCAAAAACACCTACAAAGTACTTCTAGTTTCATACTTGTTCTAGGTAAAGTAAACATTAAGTGTGCGTAGAGTTGTATCAGTGGTCGATAGAACTTTAGGGAATATTTGTTCTACCTTTAGCTCCTCATTGGGTTCGACACTCTTACTTATCGAAAACTGTTGCGATCCCCTATACTTGTGGGTTATCAAGACTTTTCTCGCGCCGTTGCCGGGGAGCAATAGCGTGGGGTGAATATTCTCGTGTGTGCTTGTTTGCTTTATCACTAAGTAATTTTTATTTGCTGTTCTTAGTTGTTTTATATCCTTAGTTATGGGTAGGAAACGCAAAATACAAAAAAAAATTAGTTGTACCTACTGCTCCAATGGTTGAAGAACCACTCAAAATCTATCACACTATTGAAGCTTTTTACTTGGATCATCTTCGATCCCTTTGTGCTCGTGCTAAAACCCCAACTAGCTTAGTTGAGGGGAAATCTTTAGATGAGCATGCTTGTTATGTGCGACACCGTATATCTGAAAAAGGGAAACTATTATGGGGTCAAATTCAACGTTTGCAATGCTATGCTTGGAATTTATGCTATTATTATGATTTTACTTGTTGTTCTGAAAACCCTAAGAAACACCTTCCCTACCAATGTGAGTTTATTGATAATGGAATCTTATCCTCGTATGGTAAGGGTGTTTATAATTACTATGATGTTCAACAAATTGAAGAATTTGTTGCTTTTAAGGGTGCTTACGAAATTGCTTCTTTGATTGAAAAGTATGGTGCTACTCTTTACGAATCTGAAATTTTTTCCATACTTAAATATTGCTATGATAATTATGCTTCTAATCCTTATGTTAAACCATATATTGAGAACTACTCCGCTGTCCAAGAAGAGACTAATATTTTGCAGGAATCTATGGAAGAAGAAATTGATGAAACTATGAGCTCATTGGATGAAAAAGATGAGGAGGAGAGCGAAGAACAAAAGGAGGAAGAGAGGATTGATCACCTGTGCCCACCTTCTAATGAGAGTAACCCTCCAACTCATACATTATTTAATTCCCCTTCGTGTTTACCGAAGGATGATTACTATGATGATTGTTATGATCTCATTGATTCTCTTGAAATATCCTATTTTGATGATGCTTTCTATGCTTGTGGCCAAGATGCCAATACAAATTATGCTTATGGAGATGAACTTGCTATATTTCCTTATGTTAAACATGAAATTGTTGCTATTGCACCCACGCATGACAGTCCTATTATCTTTTTGAATTCTCCCGACTACACTATATCGGAGAAGTTTGCACTTATTAAGGATTACATTGATGGGTTGGCTTTTACCATTGCACATGATGCTTTTGATAGATATAATATGCATGTGCTTGCTGCTCCTACTTGCAATTATTATGAGAGAGGAAATATATCTCCACCTCCCTATGTTTCCAATACGATAAAATTGCAAGAAACTGTTTATACTATGCATTGGCCTTTACTTTGTGTGCATGAATTGTTCTTTTATGACATGTCGATGCATAGGAAGAGAGTTAGACTTCGTAATTACATGATATATATTACTTTTTGCTCACTACTAAATTACAAATCATTGCTAATTAAAATTGGCTTTGATATACCTTGGGATCCGAGTGGATTCATTACTTGAGCACTATATGCCTAGCTTAATGGCTTTAAAGAAAGCGCTGCCAGGGAGACAACCCGGAAGTTTTATAGAGTCATTTATTACTGTTGAGTGCTTTCATATAGTTTAAAAACAACAAAATAAAGAGGGGAACCCAAAACTTTTCAAAAAGGAAAGCGAAAGTGAGAAAGACAAGCATTGTTGAAGTGGGAGAGCTCCTTGAACTTTGTTCATGCTCACGGCAACTTTGTGAATCTTGATTACATAACCTTTTCAATAAAAATAATTATCCCCTGTACAATTCCATTGTATTATAAAAGTAATGTGCCAAGGTTTGCCTTTAGGATGTTTACATTTGCTTGGTGGTTTGTACGGTGCAGGATAGAGACTTTGGCTGTAGTGCGTGAGTTTACATTTTTAGCTGGAACGTCAAATGGTTCTGATTCTTCTTGCAATGTCTTCCTATACAAATTTTTTATTTTTCCTAATTTTGGTAGAATTTTTCAAGTATCAGAAGTATGGTGAATGTTCAAATTATTACAGACTGTTCTGTTTTAGACAGATTCTGTTTTTGATGCATACTTTGCTTGTTTTGATGAAACTATCAATTTATACCAGTGAATTAAGCCATGAAAAAGTTATACTACAGTAGACACAATGCAAAAAAAATATGAATTGGTTTGAAACATTACTCAGAGTAGTGATTTGCTTTATTATACTAACGGATCTTACCGAATTTTCTGTTGAAGTTTTGTGTGGATGAAGTGTTCGATGATTGAGAAGGTCTCGATGTGAGAAGAAGGAAGAGAGGCAAGAGCTCAAGCTTGGGGATGCCCGAGGCACCCCAAGTAAATATTCAAGGAGACTCAAGCGTCTAAGCTTGGGGATGCTGGGGAGGCATCCCCTCTTTCTTCAACAAATATCGGTATGTTTTCGGATTCGTTTCGTTCATGCGATATGTGCAAGTCTTGGAGCGTCTTTTGCATTTAGGTTTTTATTTTTCTTTTTATGCACCATGCTGGTATGAGATAGTCCTTGGTTGATTTATAGAATGCTCATTGCACTTCACTTATATCTTTTAAGTATGGCTTTATAGAATGCTTCATGTGCTTCACTTATATCATTTGAAGTTTGGATTGCATGTTTCTATTTACATAGACAACCGCCATTTGTAGAATGCTCTTTTGCTTCACTTATATTTGTTAGAGCACGGGCATATCTTTTGTAGAAATAATTATACTCTCTTGCTTCACTTATATCTATTTAGAGAGATGACAGGAACTGGTCATTCACATGGTTAGTCATAAAATCCTACATAAACTTGTAGATCGCTGAATATGATATGTTTGATTCCTTCCAATAGTTTTGCGATATAAAGATGGTGATATTAGAGTCATGCTAGTGGGTAGTTGTGCATTGTAGAGACACTTGTGTTGAGGTTTGCAAGTCCCATAGCATGCACGTATGGTAACCGTTATGTGACAAATTTGAAGCATGGGGTGATTCTTTGATTGTCTTCCTTATGAGTGGCGGTCGGGGACGAACGATGGTCTTTTCCTACCAATCTATCCCCCTAGGGGCATGCGTAGTAGTACTTTGCTTCGAGGGCTAATAAAATTTTGCAATAAGTATATGAGTTCTTTATGACTAATGTGAGTCCATGGATTATACGCACTTTTACCTTTCCATCATTGCTAGCCTCTTCGGTATCGTGCATTGCCCTTTCTCATCTCGAGAGTTGGTGCAAACTTCGCCGGTGCATCCAAACCCCGTGATACGATACGCTCTGTCACACATAAGCCTCATTATATCTTCCTCAAAACAGCCACCATACCTACCTATCATGGCATTTCCATAACCATTCCGAGATATATTGCCATGCAACTTCCATCATCATCATATACATGACTTGAGCATTCATTGTCATACTGCTTTGCATGATCGTAAGATAGCTAGCATGATGTTTTCATGGCTTGTCCGTTTTTTGATGTCATTGCTACGCTAGATCATTGCACATCCCGGTACCTCGCCGGAGGCATTCATATAGAGTCATACCTTTGTTCTAGTATCGAGTTGTAATATTGAGTTGTAAGTAAATAGAAGTGTGATGATCATCATTATTAGAGCATTGCCCCAGTGAGGAAAGGATGATGGAGACTATGATTCCCCCACAAGTCGGGATGAGACACCGGACGAAAATAAAATAATAATAATAATAAACTATAAAAAAGAGAAAGGCCAAAAAAAGAGAAGGCCCAAAAAAAGAAGAAAACAAATAAAAATGAGAGAAAAAGAGAGAAGGGGCAATGTTACTATCCTTTTACCACACTTGTGCTTTAAAGTAGCACCATGTTCTTCATATAGAGAGTCTCTTGAGTTGTCACTTTCATATACTAGGTTGAATTTTCATTATAGAACTTGGCTTGTATATTCCAACGATGGGCTTCCTCAAATGCCCTAGGTCTTCATGAGCAAGCAAGTTGGATGCACACCCACTTAGTTTCTTTTGTTGAGCTTTCATACACTTATAGCTCTTAGTGCATCCGTTGCATGGCAATCCCTACTCCTCGCATTGACATCAATTGAGGGGCATCTCCATAGCCCGTTGATTAGCCGCGTCGATGTGACACTTTCTCCTTTTTTGCCTTCTCCACATAACCTCCATCATTATATTCTATTCCACCTATAGTGCTATATCCATGGCTTGCGCTCATGTATTGCGTGAGGGTTGAAAAAGCTAAAGCGCGTTAAAAAGTATGAACCAATTGCTCGGCTTGTCAACGGGGTTGTGCATGATGGGGGCATTTTGTGTGACGAAAATGAAGCATGGCCAAACTATATGATTTTGTAGGGATAAGCTTGCTTTGGCCTTGTTGTTTTGAAAAGACATGATTGCTTTATTGGTACGATCGAAGTATTATTGTTTTTATGTCAAAGGATAGACTATTGCTTTGAATCACTCGTGTCTTAATATTCATGCCATGATTAGACATATGATCAAGATTATGCTAGGTAGCATTCCACATCAAAAATTATTCTTTTTTATCATTTACCTACTCGAGGACGAGCAGGAATTAAGCTTGGGGATGCTGATACGTCTCCATCGTATCTATAATTTTTGATTGTTCCATGCCAATATTATTCACTTTCATATACTTTTTGGCAACTTTTTATATTATTTTTGGGACTAACATATTGATCCAGTGCCCAGTGCCAGTTCCTGTGTGTTGCATGTTTTATGTTTCGCAGAATATCCATATCAAACGGAATCCAAACGGAATAAAAATGGACGAAGCTTATTTTTGGAAAATATGGAAAATTCCAGAAGAAAAATCCACGCGAGACGGTGCCCGATGTGGTCACAAGGCAGGGGGGCGCGCCCCTCCCCCCTGGGCGCGCGCCCTACCCTCGTGAGCCCACCGTAAGGCGGTTGATGCTCTTCTTTTGCCGCAAGAAAGATAATATTCGGAAAAAAAATCTAGGCGAAGGTTTCAGGCCAATCTGAGTTACGGATCTCCATATATACGCGAAACGGTGAAACAGAGCCATAGGAGAACGCAGAAACAGAGAGATAGATCCAATCTCGGAGGGGCTCTCGCCCCTCCCAAGCCATGGGAGCCAAGGAACAGAGGGTAAACCCTTCTCCCATCTAGGGAGAGGGTCAAGGAAGAAGAAGGAGGGGGGCTCTCTCCCCCCTCGCTTCCGGTGGCGCCGAAACGCTGCCGGGGGCCATCATCATCACCGCGATCTTCACCAACACCACCGTCATCTTCACCAACATCTCCATCACCTTCCCCCCTCTATCTACAGCGGTCCACTCTCCCGCAACCCGTTGTACCCTCTACTTGAACATGGTGCTTTGTGCTTCATATTATTTTCCAATGATGTGTTGCCATCTTATGATGTCTGAGTAGATTTTCGTTGTCCTATTGGTGGTTGATGAATTGCTATGATTGATTTAATTTGCTTGTGGTTATGTTGCTGTCCTTTGGTGCCCATCATATGAGCGCGCGCGTGGATCACACCATAGGGTTAGCTGTATGTTGATAGGACTATGTATTGGAGGGCAAGAGTGACAGAAGCTTCAACCTAGCATAGAAATTGATGCATACGGGATTGAAGGGGGACCAATATATCTTAATGCTATGGTTGGGTTTTACCTTAATGAACGTTAGTAGTTGCGGATGCTTCCTAATAGTTCCAATCATAAGTGTATAGAATTTCAAGTAAGGGATAACATGCTAGCAGTGGCCTCTCCCACATAATACTTGCTATCGGTCTAGTAAAGTAGTCAATTGCTTAAGGGACAATTTCGCCACACCTACCATGACTTTTCCACACTCGCTATATTTATTTTAGTTGCGTCTTTATGTAACAGCCCCTAGTTTTATTTTCTTGCTCTTTACTTTCTTGCAAGCCTACCCAAAAACACCTACAAAGTACTTCTAGTTTCATACTTGTTCTAGGTAAAGTAAACATTAAGCGTGCGTAGAGTTGTATCGGTGGTCGATAGAACTTTAGGGAATATTTGTTCTACCTTTAGCTCCTCGTTGGGTTCGACACTCTTACTTATCAAAAACTGTTGCGATCCCCTATACTTGTGGGTTATCAAGACCTTTTTCTAGCGCCGTTGCTGGGGAGCAATAGCGTGGGGTGAATATTCTCGTGTGTGCTTGTTTGCTTTATCACTAAATAATTTTTATTTGTTGTTCTTAGTTGTTTTCTATCCTTAGTTATGGGTAGGAAACGCAAAATACAAAAAAACAGTTGTACCTACTGCTCCAATGGTTGAAGAACCACTCAAAATCTATCACACTACTGAAGCTTTTTACTTGGATCATCTTCGATCCCTTTGTGCTCGTGCTAAAACCCCAACTAGCTTAGTTGAGGGCAAATCTTTAGATGAGCATGCTTGTTATGTGCGACACCGTATATCTGAAAAAGGGAAACTATTATGGGGTCAAATTCAACGTTTGCAATGCTATGCTTGGAATTTATGCTATTATTATGATTTTACTTGTTGTTCTGAAAACCCTAAGAAACACCTTCCCTACCAATGTGAGTTTATTGATAATGGAATCTTATCCTCGTATGGTAAGGGTGTTTATAATTACTATGATGTTCAACAAATTGAAGAATTTGTTGCTTTTAAGGGTGCTTACGAAATTGCTTCTTTGATTGAAAAGTATGGTGCTACTCTTTACGAATCTGAAAAATTTTCCATACTTAAATATTGCAATGCTTCTAATCCTTATGTTAAACCATATATTGAGAACTACTCCGCTGTCCAAGAAGAGACTAATATTTTGCAGGAATCTATGGAAGAAGAAATTCATGAAACTATGAGCTCATTGGATGAAAAAGATGAGGAGGAGAGCGAAGTACAAAAGGAGGAAGAGAGGATTGATCACCCATGCCCACCTTCTAATGAGAGTAACCCTCCAACTCATACATTATTTAATTCCCTTCGTGTTTACCGAAGGATGATTACTATGATGATTGTTATGATCCCGTTGATTCTCTTGAAATATCCCTTTTTGGTGATGCTTGCTATGCTTGTGGCCAAGATGCCAATATAAATTATGCTTATGGAGATGAACTTGCTATAGTTCCTTATGTTAAACATGAAATTGTTGCTATTGCACCCACGCATGACAGTCCTATTATCTTTTTGAATTCTCCCGACTACACTATATTGGAGAAGTTTGCACTTATTAAGGATAACATTGATGGGTTGCCTTTTACCGTTGCACATGATGATTTTGATAGATATAATATGCATGTGCTTGCTGATCCTACTTGCAATTATTATGAGAGAGTAACTATATGTCCACCTCTCTATGTTACCAATACGATAAAATTGCAAGAAACTGTTTATACTATGCATTGGCCTTTACTTTGTGTGCATGAATTGTTCTTTTATGACATGCCGATGCATAGGAAGAGAGTTAGACTTCGTCATTACATGATATATATTACTTTGTGCTCACTACTAAATTACAAATCATTGCTAATTAAAATTGGCTTTGATATACCTTGGGATCCGGGTGGATTCATTACTTGAGCACTATATGCCTAGCTTAATGGCTTTAAAGAAAGCGCTGCCAGGGAGACAACCCGGAAGTTTTAGAGAGTCATTTATTTATGTTGACTGCTTTCATATAGTTTAAAAACAACAAAAATAAAGAGGGGAACCCAAAACTTTTCAAAAAGGAAAGCGAAAGTGAGAAAGACAAGCATTGTTGAAGTGGGAGAGCTCCTTGAACTTTGTTCATGCTCACGACAACTTTGTGAATCTTGATTACATTATCTTTTCAATAAAAATAATTATCCCCCTGTACAATGCCATTGTATTATAAAAATAATGTGCCAAGGTTTGCCTTTAGGATGTTTACATTTGCTTGATGGTTTGTACGATGCAGGACAGAAACTTTGACTGTAGTGCGTGATTTTACATTTTTAGCTGGAACGTCAAATGGTTATGATTCTTCTTGCAGTGTATTCCTATACAAATTTTTTATTTTTCCTAATTTTGGTAGAATTTTTCAAGTATCAGAAGTATGGTGAATGTTCAAATTATTACAGACTGTTCTGTTTTAGACAGATTCTGTTTTTGATGCATAGTTTGCTTGTTTTGATGAAACTATCAATTTATATCAGTGGATTAAGCCATGAAAAAGTTATACTACAGTAGAAAAAATGCAAAAACAAAATATGAATTGGTTTGAAACATTACTTAGAGTAGTGATTTGCTTTATTATACTAACTGATCTTACCGAGTTTTCTGTTGAAGTTTTGTGTGGATGAAGTGTTCGATGATTGAGAAGGTCTCGATGTGAGAAGAAGGAAGAGAGGCAAGAGCTCAAGCTTGGGGATTCCCGAGGCACCCCAAGTAAATATTCAAGGAGACTCAAGCATTTAAGCTTGGGGATGCTAGGGAGGCATCCCCTCTTTCTTCAACAAATATCGGTATGTTTTCGGATTCGTTTCGTTCATGCGATATGTGCAATTTTGGAGCGTCTTTTGCATTTAGGTTTTTCTTTTTCTTTTTATGCACCATGCTGGTATGAGATAGTCCTTGGTTGATTTATAGAATGCTCATTGCACTTCACTTATATCTTTTGAGTATGGCTTTATAGAATGCTTCATGTGCTTCACTTATACCATTTGAAGTTTGGATTGCATGTTTCTCTTTACATAGACAACCGCCATTTGTAGAATGCTCTTTTGCTTCACTTATATTTGTTAGAGCACGGGCATATCTTTTCTAGAAATAATTAAACTCTCTTGCTTCACTTATATCTATTTAGAGAGATGACAGGAACTGGTCATTCACATGGTTAGTCATAAAATCCTACATAAACTTGTAGATCGCTAAATATTATATGTTTGATTCCTTGAAATAGTTTTGCGATATAAAGATGGTGATATTAGAGTCATGCTAGTGGGTAGTTGTGGATTGTAGAGACACTTGTGTTGAGGTTTGCAAGTCCCGTAGCATGCACGTATGGTAACCGTTGTGTGACAAATTTGAAGCATGGGGTGTTTCTTTGATTGTCTTCCTTATGAGTGGCGGTCGGGGACGAGCGATGGTCTTTTCCTACCAATCTATCCCCCTAGGGGCATGCGTAGTAGTACTTTGCTTCGAGGGCTAATAAACTTTTGCAATAAGTATATGAGTTCTTTATGACTAATGTGAGTCCATGGATTATACGCACTTTTACCTTTCCATCATTGCTAGCCTCTTCGGTACCATGCATTGCCCTTTCTCACCTCGAGAGTTGGTGCAAACTTCGCCGGTGCATCCAAACCCCGTGATACGATACGCTCTGTCACACATAAGCCTCATTATATCTTTCTCAAAACAGCCACCATATCTACCTATCATGGCATTTCCATAGCCATTCCGAGATATATTGCCATGCAACTTCCATCATCATCATATACATGACTTGAGCATTCATTGTCATATTGCTTTGCATGATCGTAACATAGCTAGCATGATGTTTTCATGGCTTGTCCGTTTTTTGATGTCATTGCTACGCTAGATCATTGCACATCCCGGTACACCGCCGGAGGCATTCATATAGAGTCATACCTTTGTTCTAGTATCGAGTTGTAATATTGAGTTGTAAGTAAATAGAAGTGTGATGATCATCATTATTAGAGCATTGCCCCAGTGAGGAAAGGATGATGGAGACTATGATTCCCCCACAAGTCGGGATGAGACTCCGGACGAAAATAAAATAATAATAAAAAATATAAAAAAGAGAAAGGCCAAAAAAAGAGAAGGCCCAGAAAAAGAAGAAAACAAAAAAATGAGAGAAAAATAGAGAAGGGGCAATGTTACTATCCTTTTACCACACTTGTGCTTTAAAGTAGCACCATGTTCTTCATATAGAGAGTCTCTTGAGTTGTCACTTTCATATACTAGTGGAAATTTTCATTGTAGAACTTGGCTTGTATATTCCAACGATGGGCTTCCTCAAATGCCCTAGGTCTTCATGAGCAAGCAAGTTGGATGCACACCCACTTAGTTTCTTTTGTTGAGCTTTCATACACTTATAGCTCTTAGTGCATCCGTTGCATGGCAATCCCTACTCCTCGCATTGACATCAATTGAGGGGCATCTCCATAGCCCGTTGATTAGCCGCGTCGATGTGAGACTTTCTCCTTTTTTGCCTTCTCCACATAACCTCCATCATTATATTCTATTCCACCTATAGTGCTATATCCATGGCTTGCGCTCATGTATTGCGTGAGGGTTGAAAAAGCTGAAGCGCGTTAAAAAGTATGAACCAATTGCTCGGCTTGTCATTGGGGTTGTGCATGATGGGGGCATTTTGTGTGACGAAAATGAAGCATGGCCAAATTGTATGATTTTGTAGGGATAAGCTTGCTTTGGCCTTGTTGTTTTGAAAAGACATGATTGCTTTATTGGTACGCTCGAAGTATTATTGTTTTTATGTCAAAGGATAGACTATTGCTTTGAATCACTCGTGTCTTAATATTCATGCCATGATTAGACATATGATCAAGATTATGCTAGGTAGCATTCCACATCAAAAATTATTCTTTTTTATCATTTACCTACTCGAGGACGAGCAGGAATTAAGCTTGGGGATGCTGATACATCTCCGTCGTATCTATAATTTTTGATGGTTCCATGCCAATATTATTCACTTTCATATACTTTTTGGCAACTTTTTATATTATTTTTGGGACTAACATATTGATCCAGTGCCCAGTGCCAGTTCCTGTGTGTTGCATGTTTTATGTTTCGCACAATATCCATATCAAACGGAATCCAAATGGAATAAAAACGGACAGAGCTTATTTTTGGAAAATATGGAAAATTCCAGAAGAAAAATCCACGTGAGACGGTGCCTCATGTGGTCACGAGGCAGGGGGGCGCGCCCCTCCCCCCTGGGCGCATGCCCTACCCTCGTGAGCCCACCGTAAGGCGGTTGATGCTCTTCTTTTGCCGCAAGAAAGATAATATTCAGAAAAAAATCTGGGCGAAGGTTTCAGGCCAATCGGAGTTACGGATCTCCATATATACGCGAAATGGTGAAACAGAGCCAGAGGAGAACGCAGAAACGGAGATATAGATCCAATCTCGGAGGGGCTCTCGCCCCTCCCAAGCAATGGGAGCCAAGGAACAGAGGGTAAACCCTTCTCCCATCTAGGGAGAGGGTCAAGGAAGAAGAAGAAGGAGGGGGGCTCTCTCCCCCCTCGCTTCCGGTGGCGCCGGAACGCTGCCGGGGGCCATCATCATCACCGCGATCTTCACCAACACCACCGTCATCTTAACCAATATCTCCATCACCTTCCCCCCTCTATCTACAGCGGTCCACTCTCCCGCAACCTGCTGTACCCTCTACTTGAACATGGTGCTTTATGCTTCATATTATTTTCCAATGATGTGTTGCCATCTTATGATGTCTGAATAGATTTTCGTTGTCCTATTGGTGGTTGATGAATTGCTATGATTGATTTAATTTGCTTGTGGTTATGTTGCTGTCCTTTGGTGCCCATCATATGAGCGCGCGTGTGGATCACACCATAGGGTTAGTTGTATGTTGATAGGACTATGTATTGGAGGGCAAGAGTGACAGAAGCTTCAACCTAGCATAGAAATTGATGCATACGGGATTGAAGGGGGACCAATATATCTTAATGCCATGGTTGGGTTTTACCTTAATGAATGTTAGTAGTTGCGGACGTTTTCTAATAGTTCCAATCATAAGTGCATATAATTCCAATTAAGGGATAACATGCTAGCAGTGGCCTCTCCCACATAATACTTGCTATCGGTCTAGTAAAGTAGTCTATTGCTTAAGGGACAATTTTGCCACACCTACCATGACTTTTCCACACTCGCTATATTTATTTTAGTTGTGTCTTTATCTAACAGCCCCTAGTTTTATTTTCGTGCTCTTTACTTTCTTGCAAGCCTACCCAAAAACACCTACAAAGTACTTCTAGTTTCATACTTGTTCTAGGTAAAGTAAACATTAAGCGTGCGTAGAGTTGTATCGGTGGTCGATAGAACTTTAGGGAATATTAGTTCTACCTTTAGCTCCTCGTTGGGTTCGACACTCTTACTTATCGGAAACTATTGCGATCCCCTATACTTGTGGGTTATCAAGACCTTTTTCTAGCGCCATTGCCGGGGAGCAATAGCGTGGGGTGAATATTCTCGTGGGTGCTTGTTTGCTTTATCACTAAGTAATTTTTATTTGCTGTTCTTAGTTGTTTTCTATCCTTGGTTATGGGTAGGAAACGCAAAATACAAAAAAATATTAGTTGTACCTACTGCTCCAATGTTTGAAGAACCACTCAAAATCTATCACACTACTGAAGCTTTTTACTTGGATCATCTTTGATCCCTTTGTGCTCGTGCTAAAACCCCAACTAGCTTAGTTGAGGGCAAATCTTTAGATGAGCATGCTTGTAATGTGCGACACCGTATATCTGAAAAAGGGAAACTATTATGGGGTCAAATTCAACGTTTGCAATGCTATGCTTGGAATTTATGCTATTATTATGATTTTACTTGTTGTTCTGAAAACCCTAAGAAACACCTTCCCTACCAATGTGAGTTTATTGATAATGGAATCTTATCCTCGTATGCTAAGCGTGTTTATAATTACTATGATGTTCAACAAATTGAAGAATTTGTTGCTTTTAAGGGTGCTTACGAAATTGCTTCTTTGATTGAAAAGTATGGTGCTACTCTTTACGAATCTGAAAATTTTTCCATACTTAAATATTGCTATGATAATTATGCTTCTAATCCTTATGTTAAACCATATATTGAGAACTACTCCGCTGTCCAAGAAGAGACTAATATTTTGCAGGAATCTATGGAAGAAGAAATTGATGAAACTATGAGCTCATTGGATGAAAAAGATGAGGAGGAGAGCGAAGAACAAAAGGAGGAAGAGCGGATTGATCACCCGTGCCCACTTTCTAATGAGAGTAACCCTCCAACTCATACATTATTTAATTCCCCTTCGTGTTTACCGAAGGATGATTACTATGATGATTGTTATGATCCCGTTGATTCTCTTGAAATATCCCTTTTTGATGATGCTTGCTATGCTTGTGGCCAAGATGCCAATATAAATTATGGTTATGGAGATGAACTTGCTATAGTTACTTATGTTAAACATGAAATTGTTGCTATTGCACCCACGCATGATAGTCCTATTATCTTTTTGAATTCTCCCGACTACACTATATCGGAGAAGTTTGCACTTATTAAGGATTACATTGATGGGTTGCCTTTTACCGTTGCACATGATGATTTTGATAGATATAATATGCATATGCTTGCTTCTCCTACTTGCAATTATTATGAGAGAGGAACTATATCTCCACCTCTCTATGTTTCCAATACGATAAAATTGCAAGAAATTGTTTATACTATGCATTGGCCTTTACTTTGTGTGCATGAATTGTTCTTTTATGACTTGCCGATGCATAGGAAGAGAGTTAGACTTCGTCATTACATGATATATATTACTTTGTGCTCACTACTAAATTACAAATCATTGCTAATTAAAATTGGCTTTGATATACCTTGGGATCCGGGTGGATTCATTACTTGAGCACTATATGCCTAGCTTAATGGCTTTAAAGAAAGCGCTGCCAGGGAGACAACCCGGAAGTTTTAGAGAGTCATTTATTTCTGTTGAGTGCTTTCATATAGTTTAAAAACAACAAAATAAAGAGGGGAACCCAAAACTTTTCAAAAAGGAAAGCGAAAGTGAGAAAGACAAGCATTGTTGAAGTGGGAGAGCTCCTTGAACTTTGTTCATGCTCACGGCAACTTTGTGAATCTTGATTACATAACCTTTTCAATAAAAATAATTACCCCCCTGTACAATTCCATTGTATTATAAAAATAATGTGCCAAGGTTTGCCTTTAGGATGTTTACATTTGCTTGATGGTTTGTACGGTGCAGGACAGAAACTTTGGCTGTAGTGCGTGATTTTACATTTTTATCTGGAATGTCAAATGGTTCTGATTCTTCTTGCACTATCTTCCGATACAAATTTTTTATTTTTCCTAATTTTGGTACAATTTTTCAAGTATCATAAGTATGGTGAATGTTCAAATTATTACAGACTGTTCTGTTTTAGACAGATTCTGTTTTTGATGCATAGTTTGCTTGTTTTGATGAAACTATCAATTTATACCAGTGGATTAAGCCATGAAAAAGTTATACTACAGTAGAAACAATGCAAAAAATATGAATTGGTTTGAAACATTACTTAGAGTAGTGATTTGCTTTATTATACTAACGGATCTTACCGAGTTTTCTGTTGAAGTTTTGTGTGGATGAAGTGTTCGATGATTGAGAAGGTCTCGATGTGAGAAGAAGGAAGAGAGGAAAGAGCTCAAGCTTGGGGATGCCCGAGGCACCCCAAGTAAATATTCAAGGAGACTCAAGCGTCTAAGCTTGGGGATGCTGGACAGGCATCCCCTCTTTCTTCAACAAATATCGGTATGTTTTCGGATTCGTTTCGTTCATGCGATATGTGCAAGTCTTGGAGCGTCTTTTGCATTTAGGTTTTTATTTTTCTTTTTATGCACCATGATGGTATGAGATAGTCCTTGGTTGATTTATAGAATGCTCATTGCACTTCACTTATATCTTTTGAGTATGGCTTTATAGAATGCTTCATGTGCTTCACTTATATCATTTGAAGTTTGGATTGCATGTTTCTCTTTACATAGACAACCGCCATTTGTAGAATGCTCTTTTGCTTCACTTATATTTGTTAGAGCACGGGCATATCTTTTGTAGAAAGAATTAAACTCTCTTGCTTCACTTATATCTATTTAGAGAGATGACAGGAACTGGTCATTCACATGGTTAGTCATAAAATCCTACATAAACTTGTAGATCGCTGAATATGATATGTTTGATTCCTTCCAATAGTTTTGCGATATAAAGATGGTGATATAAGAATCATGCTAGTGGGTAGTTGTGGATTGTAGAGACACTTGTGTTGAGGTTTGCAAGTCCCATAGCATGCACGTATGGTAACCGTTGTGTGACAAATTTGAAGCATGGGGTGTTTCTTTGATTGTCTTCCTTATGAGTGGCGGTCGGGGACGAGCGATGGTCTTTTCCTACCAATCTATCCCCCTAGGGGCATGCGTAGTAGTACTTTGCTTCGAGGGCTAATAAACTTTTGCAATAAGTATATGAGTTCTTTATGACTAATGTGAGTGCATGGATTATACGCACTTTTACCTTTCCATCATTGCTAGCCTGTTCGGTACCATGCATTGCCCTTTCTCACCTCGAGAGTTGGTGCAAACTTCGGCGGTGCATCCAAACCCCATGATACGATACGCTCTGTCACACATAAGCCTCATTATATCTTCCTCAAAACAGCCACAATACCTACCTATCATGGCATTTCCATAGCCATTCCGAGATATATTTCCATGCAACTTCCATCATCATCATATACATGACTTGAGCATTCATTGTCATATTGCTTTGCATGATCGTAAGATAGCTAGCATGATGTTTTCATGGCTTGTCCGTTTTTTGATGTCATTGCTACGCTAGATCATTGCACATCCCGGTACACCGCCGGAGGCATTCATATAGAGTCATACCTTTGTTCTAGTATCGAGTTGTAATATTGAGTTGTAGGTAAATAAAAGTGTGATGATCATCATTATTAGAGCATTGCCCCAGTGAGGAAAGGATGATGGAGACTATGATTCCTCCACAAGTCGGGATGAGACTCCGGACAAAAATAAAATAATAATAATAATAAATAAATAAAAAAGAGAAAGGCCAAAAAAAGAGAAGGCCCAAAAAAAGAAGAAAACAAAAAATGAGAGAAAAAGAGAGAAGGGGCAATGTTACTATCCTTTTACCACACTTGTGCTTCAAAGTAGCACCATGTTCTTCATATAGAGAGTCTCTTGAGTTGTCACTTTCATATACTAGTGGGAATTTTCATTATAGAACTTGGCTTGTATATTCCAACGATGGGCTTCCTCAAATGCCCTAGGTCTTCATGAGCAAGCAAGTTGGATGCACACCCACTTAGTTTCTTTTGTTGAGCTTTCATACACTTATAGCTCTTAGTGCATCCGTTGCATGGCAATCCCTACTCCTCGCATTGACATCAATTGAGGGGCATCTCCATAGCCCGTTGATTAGCCGCGTCGATGTGAGACTTTCTCCTTTTTTGCCTTCTCCACATAACCTCCATCATTATATTCTATTCCACCTATAGTGCTATAACCATGGCTTCGCTCATGTATTGCGTGAGGGTTGAAAAAGCTGAAGCGCGTTAAAAAGTATGAACCAATTGCTCGGCTTGTCATCGGGGTTGTGCATGATGGGGGCATTTTGTGTGACGAAAATGAAGCATGGCCAAACTGTATGATTTTGTAGGGATAAGCTTGCTTTGGCCTTGTTGTTTTGAAAAGACATGATTGCTTTATTGGTACGCTCGAAGTATTATTGTTTTTATGTCAAAGGATAGACTATTGCTTTGAATCACTCGTGTCTTAATATTCATGCCATGATTAGACATATGATCAAGATTATGCTAGGTAGCATTCCACATCAAAAATTATTCTTTTTTATCATTTACCTACTCGAGGATGAGCAGGAATTAAGCTTGGGGATGCTGATACGTCTCCGTCGTATCTATAATTTTTGATTGTTCCATGCCAATATTATTCACTTTCATATACTTTTTGGCAACTTTTTATATTATTTTTGGGACTAACATATTGATCCAGTGCCCAGTGCCAGTTCCTGTGTGTTACATGTTTTATGTTTTCGCAGAATATCCATATCAAACGGAATCCAAACGGAATAAAAACGGATGGAGCTTATTTTTGGAAAATATGGAAAATTCCAGAAGAAAAATCCACGCGAGACGGTGCCCGATGTGGTCACGAGGCATGGGGGCGCGCCCCTCCCCCCTGGGCACGCGCCCTACCCTCGTGAGCCCACCGTAAGGCGGTTGATGCTCTTATTTTGCCGCAAGAAAGATAATATTCGGAAAAAAAAATCTAGGCGAAGGTTTCAGGCCAATCGGAGTTACGGATCTCCATATATACGCGAAACGGTGAAACAGAGCCAGAGGAGAACGCAGAAACAGAGAGATAGATCCAATCTCGGAGGGGCTCTCGCCCCTCCCAAGTCATGGGAGCCAAGGAACAGAGGGTAAACCCTTCTCCCATCTAGGGAGAGGGTCAAGGAAGAAGAAGGAGGGGGGCTCTCTCCCCCCTCGCTTCTGGTGGCGCCGGAACGCTGCCGGGGGCCATCATCATCACCGCGATCTTCACCAACACCACCGTCATCTGCACCAACATCTCCATCACCTTCCCCCCTCTATCTACAGCGGTCCACTCTCCCGCAACCCGCTGTACCCTCTACTTGAACATGGTGCTTTATGCTTCATATTATTTTCCAATGATGTGTTGCCATCTTATGATGTCTGAGTAGATTTTCGTTGTCCTATTGGTGGTTGATGAATTGCTATGATTGATTTAATTTGCTTGTGGTTATGTTGCTGTCCTTTGGTGCCCATCATATGAGCGCGCGCGTGGATCACACCATAGGGTTAGTTGTATGTTGATAGGACTATGTATTGGAGGGCAAGAGTGACAGAAGCTTCAACCTAGCATAGAAATTGATGCATACGAGATTGAAGGGGGACCAATATATCTTAATGCTATGGTTGGATTTTACCTTAATGAACGTTAGTCATTGCGGACGCTTGCTAATAGTTCCAATCATAAGTGCATAGAATTCCAAGTAAGGGATAACATGCTAGCAGTGGCCTCTCCCACATAATACTTGTTATCGGTCTAGTAAAGTAGTCAATTGCTTAAGGGACAATTTCGCCACACCTACCATGCCTTTTCCACACTCGCTTTATTTATTTTAGTTGCGTCTTTATCTAACAGCCCCTAGTTTTATTTTCGTGCTCTTTACTTTCTTGCAAGCCTACCCAAAAACACCTACAAAGTACTTCTAGTTTCATACTTGTTCTAGGTAAAGTAAACATTAAGCGTGCGTAGAGTTGTATCGGTGGTTGATAGAACTTTAGGGAATATTTGTTCTACCTTTAGCTCCTCGTTGGGTTCGACACTCTTACTTATCGAAAACTATTGCGATCCCCTATACTTGTGGGTTATCACATACGTACGGCCAGGGCTCGTGTACATGGCTGGGTGGGAACGGAGATACAGCGTCATCGTCGTGTTCATGGGGAGGCA
Source organism: Triticum dicoccoides (assembly GCF_002162155.2). NCBI lineage: Eukaryota > Viridiplantae > Streptophyta > Magnoliopsida > Poales > Poaceae > Triticum > Triticum dicoccoides. The sequence continues at coordinate 93,710,601 of NC_041388.1, forward strand.
ACGGAATGCGTCGTGTTCATGGGGAGGCAACGGAATGCGTCGTGTTCATGGGGAGGCAACGGAATGCGTCGTGTTCATCGGGAGGCATCGGAACGCGTGGGAGCCAACCGGCTTGGTCGGAACGGAATGCGTGGTCGTGTTATCGGGAGAGCTTGGATGGAACAGGCGATGGAAAAGAGGCCTGGCGTACCGCAGAACGGAGGAAACGGACCTCCTACGGTCGAAACGGGAGTCCTGTTGATTGGGAGGGGTGTGGCGTACCGCAAGACGGAGTAAACGGACCTCCTACGGTCGAAACGGGGGTCCTATTAATTGGGAGGGGTGTGGCGTACCGCAAAACGGACAAAAAGGACCTCCTACGGTCGAAACGGGGGTCCTGTTCATCGGGAGGGGTGTGGCGTACCGCAAAACGGGACTCCACGGGATACTGTCCATCTCCACCGTCGACCTCCTCCAGCCTCCACGGGCTACCGTCGACCTCCTCCAGCCTCCACGGGCTCCTGTTCATCCAGCCTCCACCGCGCGCTACTCCACCGACTACTGTTCAACCACCCCTCCACCGTCTACTGTTTATCCAGCCCTCCACACCACGAGGTCCTGTTCAACCACCCCTCCACGGGCACCCCTCCATCGTCTACTATTCATCCAGCCCTCCACCACACCACGGGGTCCTGTTCATCCAGAGGCAATGCCGCCGCTCACTGTTCATCCAAACCCCCCGCAACGCTCACTATTCATCCCAGAGGCAGCATCGATCGGCTTTAGTTAGCAGCAATAGCGAAGGAATCGCTCGATCGGGTTTAGTTAACAGCCATCGATCGATCATTCGGGTTTAGTAACGCGTAGCCTGCAGTGCAATCGCTCGGGTTCAGTTAGATCCCAACGCCTCGCTCGGGTTCTGTTAGAGCCAACGCCTCGCACACACGCGCGTACGTGTACGAGAGAAACGTGCATCGCTCGGCCCCCTACCTCCCACAGTAACCGGGAACTCCCCGAAATTTTCCTCCCCCTCGCTTCTACCACGGTTTTTTCCGTCATGGGCGGCCCAAAGAATGTCATGCAGTTGCGTCTCCGGCCCGCCCAGGACGAAAAGCCCATTTTCTGTCATGATTTTTTGTCATAGAAGTAGGAGCCCACCACATCTATGATGATACCGGGTTTTGTCACAATTCTCGTCATAGAAGTGTCATATGTATGACAGAAAAAAAATCGTTTGGCCCAAAATGTCACGGATGTGTCTTTTTTTTGTAGTTTAGACTTCCATTTTATTGCTCCCACCTGGCTCCTCGGTAGTAATGTTTCCGCTCACTATGCAATTGACGCATCCATGAAGAATACAATAAAGAGCTCTTTGCATCAAATCTTATCATGATCTCCCACAGAAGGCGAGATGGAGAAATCGTCCGCACAAGGAATGATGACTCCATCATCTCCTACGTCCAAGACCTAGAGGTGCATATCAAGAACCTGGAGAGGAAAACGCACCGAAGCACGAAGAAGGTCAAGCAGCTGATGATTCGTGAAGTGGAGCTTGAAGATGAACTGAAGGAAGCCCATTACAATCATGAGGATGAAGTTAGTGTTTTTCAGGAAAATCTCGAGGAATTGAAGCTTCAGCTTGCCAAAGTGGAAGAGAAGCTGGACCAGGGAGAACACCTCCAAAATGATGACAGTTATGTAACCTAAGTGAGCAACAATGACGATTATGAAGAGAGGACAGCTAAAGGAGGCAGGGTCATTGACATTTCCTCTAAACAAGACAACTAGTTTCGACCACCATGTTATCCTAATTTTTTGTTTATCGTTTAGACTAATGTCGAAAATTTAAGATAACATGGTGGTCAAAACTAGTTGTCTTCTTCAAAGAAATGTCCATGAGTCTGCCTCCTTCAGTTCTACTCTCTTCACAATCGTAATCGTTGCTCACGTAGGATGCATAACTGTCACAACTGTGGAGGTATTTTCCCTGGTCAGGCTTCATTTCTACTTTGGCAAGTTGAAGCTTCAATTCCTTGAGCTTTTCCTGACTTCATCCTCATGCTCGTAGCGGACTTCCTTCAGTTTATCTTCAAGCTCCACTTCATGAATCATCAGCTGCTTGACCTTCTTCATGCTTCGGTGCGTTTTCCTCTCCAGGGTCCTGATATGCACCTCTAGGTCTTGGACATAGGAGATGATGGAGTCATCACTCCTTGTGTGGACGATTTCTCCATCTCGCCTTCTATGGGAGACCATGGTAAGATCTGATGCAACCAGTTCTTCGGTGTATTCTTCACGGATGCGTCCAAGTGCACAGTGAGTGACAACATTCCTGTCAAGGAGCCAGGTGGGAGCAATAAAATGGAAGTCTATTGGCTCTATGGTCTTCCCAAAAGTCCTTCTAGGAATGTGAACTTCAATCTTCCATCGTGGGACTTCCGGAATGATCTTGATGAGGGTCCTGGTGATGGTAGGCAGAGCTATCTTCAGCTCCTTGACGACTTGTACCAGCTGCTTTTCGAAGGGCATCGTCTTGGTGGGCTAGCAAAACTCCGTGATTATGACTAGGGTGTAGGTGATAGCCATCTGAAACGTTAAAATCGGAGAAGAGTTAGAAATGACCAGATGAGAATACGAGAATTAAAGCACATAGTAGAATAGTTTTCTTCCTGATGGTTTCCAATCCTCGTGGTCACGTCATACGGTCATAGTGTGCTCCGATACCATCTCTTTAGCGACCCGACCCAAAAAGGTCAAGTCTCTGTGTATCTATTCTATCCCTGGACCGTGCTAGCACACACAATACATCAATGTATATATCAAAGTTCAATCACATGCTTTATTACATCGAAAATTTCATATCGAGTATTTATTACAAAAGTAATAAATTGGCTAAAGGCCAACTCATGAGATAAAACTACTCATCATCGGAAAATACCTTTGCAACATGATAAGTTGAAGCCACATACATCAGCATTTTGAATATGTTGGCAAAGTTACACGGAAAGCAGATAAAAATACTATCACTATATGCAATGTGGTTGTAGTGGCTCTAAGTTTAAGTTTTTGCATAAAAGCTAATTTTTCCTTACTCAAAAGGAAAATTGATTACTACAAATTAATGTCATTAATGAGTATTTCCGCCAACCAAATTCTCCTAACCCAAAGTTATAATTAAATCCAATTCTTTTATAGTAAATTGTCAAGAGTCCCTGATAGTTCCAATTCCAGAGGCTCAAGTTGTCCATAATCGGGGACACAACTAATCGATTAGTTTAATACTCTGCAAAGTTTTGCGCACTTTCCCCACAAGATTTTGTCCCTCCTTTTACGTCCTCGCACTGCCTGTTGTTTGAGAACAGGATGACCGAACATGGTCTTTTAGAGAGTATCCCTAAGCCACTAACAATGCCCATCCAATCCTATTGTTCATTACATCTAGTAGCATTGTCCGGTGATGGCCCACATTTATAGGGGATCAATTGTAGATCTTCTCGATAAGAAAGAGTGTCGAACCCAACGAGGAGCAGAAGAAAATGACAAGTAGTTTTCAGTAAGGTAATGCCTGCAAGTGCTAAAATTGTAAGTAACTGAGTAGTTTGATAGCAAGATAATTTGTAACGGGCAAGTAACGATAGTAGTAACAAAAGTGTAGCAAGATAGCTCAATCCTTTTAAGTCAAAGGACAGGCCAAAATGGTCTCTTATGATAAGCACAGCGTTCTTGAGGGTACACGGGATTTTCATCTAGGCACTTTCATCATGTTGGTTTAATTCCTGTTCGGTACTTTGATAATTTGATATGTGGGTGGACCGGTGCTTAGGTGTTGTTCTTACTTGAACAAACCTACTACTTATGATTAACCCTCCCGCAAGCATCTGCAACTATGAGAAAACTATTAAGAATAAATTCTAACCATAGCATTAAACTTTTGGAACCAATCGGTCCCTTACGGACTAGTGCATAAACTGGGCATTAAGCTTCTATCACTCTCGCAACCCATCATCTAATTGCTACTCCACAATGCATTCTCTTAGGCCCAAATATGGTGAAGTGTCATGTAGTCGACGTTCACATGACACCACTAAGGGAATCACAACATACATACTATCAAAATATCGAACACATATCAAGTTCACATGATTACTTGCAACATGATTTCTCCTGTGACCTCAAGAACAAAAGTGAATACTCACAAATGATAATCATGCTCAAGATCAGAGGGGTATTAAATAGCATATTGTATCTGAACATATAATATTCCACCAAATAAACCATATAGTAATCAACTACAAGATGTAATCAACACTACTAGTCACCCACAAGCGCCAATCTATAGTTCCGGTAACAAGATTGAACACAAGAGATGAACTAGGTTTGAGATGATATGGTGCTGTTGAAGATGTTGATGGAGATTGCCCTCCCCAAGATGGGAGAGTTGTTGGTGATGATGTGACGATGATTTCCCCCTCCGGGAGGAAGTTCCCCCGGCGGAATCACTCCGCCGAAGGGCAAAAGTGCTCATGCCCAAGTTCCACCTCGAGACGGTGGTGCTCCGTCCCAAAAGTCCTTTCCTAATTTTTTCTAGGTCAAAATGACTTATATACCAGAAGATGGGCACTGGAGGTGGGCCTGGGTGAGCACAACCCACCAGTGCGCGCCTGGGCTCCCTGGCGCGCCCAGGTGGGTTGTGCCCGCCTGGTGGCCCCCCTCTGGTAGTTATTTGCTCCAATATTCATCATATATTTGATAAAAAAATCTCCATGAAGTTTCAGCTTGTTTGGAGTTGTGCATAATAGGTGGCCTGACATAGCTTTTCCAAGTCCAGATTTCCAGCTGCCGGAATTCTTCCTCTTTGTGTATACCTTGCATATTATGAGAGAAAAGGCATTAGAATTACTCCAAAAAGCATTATTATGGATAAAAACATTATAAATAACAGTAGGAAAACATGATGCAAAATGGGCGTATCATCCGGTCAGAGTCACAACTAAGATCAACCAAGCCAGAGCCCATATTGACTTGTAGTTGCAGTATCCATTCGCCTTTTTTAGCCTAGGTGGAGCTTTCATCATGATAACTGGCCTACTCCAGCTCACTAGGCAAATCCACTTGTACTCCAGGGTGCCCTTCAACCATTCCACCCATAGATATATTGAAGTCTTGAAATCTTGAGGTTGTAGTCTTGATCAAAATTGTATATCACTCGTAACTCAAATATATCACTCAACCAATCCCCGCCTACTAGAGCGTAGCAACTTAAAAAATTCATTGTTTCCTGGGCATTGGTAATAGGGGTGTGGGGTTTCATACCTCATGATACTACTCAAGAACAAGTTCAATATTATCTACTTGATGCATGGTGGAATGTTTGAATCTAATGCAATAAAATCATGAATATTACCAAACATGTGATCAAATGTGACTTGCCTTGGTGATTTCCTTCAAACTCTAACGACTGGTAGTAGCAAGCTTTGCACTCCGTATAATCTAATGAAGCAAACAATGACATACATAAGCAATCATACTGACAATCAAAGGAATTCAACAAGTAAAATTAATAGAAAAACAATAAAGAAATCCAAAAGAATAACAAAGAGAAGTTAAAAGAAATCTTATAAAACTTAGGTAAAACTTAAGTTCTAATCAAACAAAAACATAAATAGTTTTCTGATTAAAATAAAAGTTTAAGAGAAGGTAAAACTTAATATTATAATATTAATACAAAGTATTTTACTAAAACTTTAATTAGCAAAAAATCAATTGAAAAGCTTTTGTAGATCCAAAGTTATGGCCTAAACAAGATTCAACTTAGAATTGAACAAAAATAATTTTAATTACTTTAGTGTAATTAAATGAAAGTGGCAAAAAGAATAACTAAAAATAAAAGGAACAATTATTTTCACTAAAACAAGCCAAATAGGTTCAGACTTGAAACTGATCAAAATAGATCTAAAATAGTATTCAAATTTTAATTTTATTACTCCTCTGGATAAACAAAACATATAGAAAATAATGAAAAAAAGAATCACTTGAAAACCTATTTTTAAATAAAAGTTATGTTTAAATTGGTGTTTGAAACAAATATGTTCAAATCTGTATTTAAAAGGTTCAAACATAAAACTTTTGGATCCAACAGAAACTACACAATTTTATGACCGTAACAATTGGAATCACTCCATTTGGATCAATAGATTAGGACGTACAATTTTTTTAAGGTTAGCTATTTTCCTAAAAATTGAATTACGGGATTTTAATGGAGCTCACCAGGGTTAGTCGCCCGAGTTGGAGAAGATGGCGGGAACGAACTCGGATCTGATGATGCAATGTTTCCGGGAGGAAGGCGAGCACGGGACGAGGAAGAGGACTTAGCAAAAACTTCAGGGGAGGCCGAGGTAGGCCAACCGAGCCTTGGGCATCGGTGGAGAAGCCGCTGGAGTTTGCGAACTTCGGCGAGTTCTTGCAGACTGTGGGGGTGGGGGAAAGGGGGCTCCGGAGGGGGAAATCGGTCGAGGGGAATGATAGTACCTCAGGGGCTTTATCTAGGGGCAGGGAGGGCCGAGGGCGCAACGGCAAGCCTTGAAAAATCCGTCCATTACCAGATTTCCGGAGGGCGAAGATCTCGGCCTTGATGGCCATAAAGGTGCGGGGAGGCGGGGAAGTAAGGTGAGG
>NC_041388.1:93717273-93749352 GCF_002162155.2 Triticum dicoccoides
GGTGGGGGAAAGGGGGCTCCTGAGGGGGAAATCGGTCGAGGGGAATGATAGTACCTCAGGGGCTTTATCTAGGGGCAGGGAGGGCCGAGGGCGCAACGGCAAGCCTTGAAAAATCCGTCCATTACCAGATTTCCGGAGGGCGAAGATCTCGGCCTTGATGGCCATAAAGGTGCGGGGAGGCGGGGAAGTAAGGTGAGGGGCGTGGAGGAAGCTTCCTGCAGCGGGGGGAGGAAGGAAAGGGGCCCCGGGACGCGGGGATCACACAGCCATGGCATGTGGTGGCGATCTGGAACGCCCAGTTGTGAGGTTGAGGACGACCACGTGTGGGAGGCTAGGCCTCCCGTGGGCTATTTGTGTTTTCTTTAAACAGCGATGGAAAAGGAAGAAACAAAAAATGAAAATGAATTTTGCAGGATACAAAATTTATATCAAAAATCTTGAAATAAAACATAGAAAAACATGAACTATTTTTCATAGCAGAATTAAATACTTTTAATTTTTTGATAATCCAAAAGGAATAGGAATTTGATTTTCAAATATTTTGGTTTTGTCCAAATTCGTCTCTGGTTTTGAAGGGTCATGTTCCATCACTCATATATTTTGTAGTTATCAAAGAACATGGAAAAGTCTTAACTCAGAGAAGAAAAGGGATCAAATGAAAACTTCAAAAGGACCTCAAATGGGAATCCAAATTTAAATGACACTCAAACGCAAGATGGCATGTAAGTATGCATAGCTATATCATAATATACCAAAATGCAAATTTTGAGATGTTACATTAAGAATTAAGATTAGTGATAACTTTTCAGTGTCAACTCAACAAAAGAGTAAGCCATTTATACTATGAAACTTATCAAGACACGACTTCAAACTAAAATAGGGGACACTTTTCTTCGCCATTGCATACTAGTCTATATAGAGAATGTACTAGCAGAAGTTCAGTTCTGAAAAGATATCCGAGACTTTTGATCTTCGTAGTCGTAATGCTCATAGTTCACCCCCTCACTACCGGAATCAGACACTTTGCCGCCCGTCATGGCTGACGGCAAAGGCATGCCTGGCTGAAGGCAAAGGCCTTTGCCATCCGTCAGCAGACGGCAGCAGGTCTGGCTGAAAAGGCTACGACGGAGGGCTCTTTGCCGTCTGGTGAAACTCTCTTTATCGTCGGCCAGCGGACGACAAAGAGCCCTGACGACACAAGTGCCGGGTTAGGTCCGTTAAGGGGTTAACGACGTGTTTTGCCATCCCCTGCTAGACGGCAAAGACAATTGCACGTTTGCCGTCTGCCAGCGGACGACAAAGTAGCGAAATAGGCCAGCCCCCAGGTGCTGCCACGTGTCAAGCTATGCTGTCAGCTGGCAGACGGCAAAGGTGCAACACTGTTTGCCATCTGCCAGCAGATGGCCAAATAACCAAATAGGCTAGCCAGTGCCCCAGGTTGCACAGGTAGCTGCCACATGGCAGATTTGTCGTCTGCTAGCTGATGGCAAAGCTCTTTGCCGTCTGCCAGCGGATGGCAAAGAGCCTGTATAGCCCCTTTTTCTATTTTTTGTTATATCCTTGCATTTTCAAAAGACATAAATTATATATAGTCTTAACCTCAAACAGAGCCCATGTATCCATCATCTAGCAGTCCATTAACGCAACAGAACACATAATATATTAAAACGTCCAATACATACATAGTTTCACAGAGTTCATCAACATACATACATAGTATTGCGGAGTTATTCAACATACATTGTTTATCAACACAAAATCAAAACAGAAACTAAAACTAAAACTAGCAGTCCCTCGGTCTAGCTTCCATGAAGTGAATCAAATCTGCAAAAATAGGAGAAATGACGCATTTTACCTAGGTTTGCTCCAATATGATCCATTTTACCTAGATTAGCTCCAAAATGAGCAAGTTTACCTAGGTTAGCTCCTATATGATCCATTTTACCTACATTAGCTCCAATATGATCCATTTTAGCTAGGTTAGCTCCAAAATGACCCATTTTACCTACGTTAGCTAAATAATGGCATAATTACTTATGTTAGCACAAAAATGACCTATACTTACCTTAATTTCCTCCAAATTAACACAATAAGATTAGTTAGCTAAAAATGGCATAATTACCTATGTAAGCTCTAAAGTGACACAAATAAGGAATGAGAAGAAGAAAACAAGGAAGAGGAGAAAAAGAAAGAATAGAAGAAGAAAGAGAAGAAAAAGAAAGAATAAAAGAAGAAGAAGTTCCTTATTTGTGTCACTTTAGAGCTTACATCGGTAATTTTGCCATTTTTAGCTAACTAAGCTTATTATGTCAATTTGGAGGAAATTAAGGTAAGTATAGGTCATTTTTGTGCTAACATAAGTAATTATGCCATTATTTAGCTAACGCAGGTAAAATGGGTCATTTTGGAGCTAACCTAGCTAAAATGGATCATATTGGAGCTAATGTAGGTAAAATGGATCATATAGGAGCTAACCTAGGTAAACTTGCTCATTTTGGAGCTAACCTAGGTAAAATGGATCATATTGGAGCAAACCTAGGTAAAATGGGTCATCTTGGAGCTAACTTAACTAATTATGCCATTTTTGAGTTAACTAAGCATATTATGCCATTTTTGACATAAGTAAGCTAAGTATAGGTCTTTATTTAGCTAACCTAGGTAACTAAGCATATTAGAGTTAATTTAGTGAAGTATAGATCATTTTGGAGCTAAGTAAGCTAATTATGTCATTCTGTAGGAAGATTGGCTAAGTCTAGGTCATTATGATAACCATTTTGGAGGAAATAAAGCTAAGTCTAGGTCTTTATGCATTTGGTAGGCAAAACACTAAAGAAATGTTACCGTCATCGCGGAGGTGAAGGGCCGGTCGGGTTTACGCCAGTGTCAGACGGAGAAGGACCGATGTTGGTCGGGGTTGTGCCACCGCGAGACGGAGAAGGATCGATCGATGCTTATCTGGAGGCATGCTGCACCAAAGATCATTTGCAATGACTCGTTAGCATGATGCAACTGAAATGTGAATACTAGTAAATAATGACCATTAAAATGAAACTCACCATGTCCGCTATAGCAATCTGAGGCATCGGCGGAGGGGTCCGACCGTTTTTCTCACACATGGTCTGCACATTTTGATTTCACGAGTCAGTGATATTAGTTAGTAATGAAACAAACATTACATGCATGATTTGGCTAATAAGCAGGAGAAAATTACCATGAGGAGCTCGTATAGGGCCCGGTGAGACGCGTCGTTCTGGTTCCTCTCCTCCTCCAACATCCTAGCCGTCCTTTGCTCCAGCTTGGTCTCCCTCTCCTTGTCCTGCCTGTTTGCCTCCGTCAGACGCTCCTGGGCCCTAGCCCCGGTGGCGAGGTCCACTGGCCGTGGTCAAGGCGGTGTGTTAGGAAGAGACCTCACGTGGCACTTCTTGATCTTTGGGAGACTGCTAGGACAACGTATCAGTCCATCCCCAATGGCTACCGAGCCATGTTTCCTCCCATCACCAGATAGCATCACGAGCTCTGTATCAAAAGGACTCTGGCTCGGGTTGACGTCATCCCCTTTCGTCGCCTCTCCCAGTCTGTGTACCTCAGGAGCTTGTTGTGGGAGGAGATGTTGGTGAAGCTCTCTGCATGATCGAGATCGTCCTCAGAGAATGCCTTGGCCTTCTTGAATGGGGCCATATGGGCCATGGCATAGAGGTCGTACAGCGGTGGCACTTCCTTCTTATTGTGTTTCTCCTAAAAGAGAGGAACAACATATTAGTTAAGGGCTGAAGCTAGCATGAAGAATGAAATTGCATGAATTGTTAAGTGCTGAAACCACATACCCAGTGATCCCCGTACTCAAATAGGTTGGAGCTCCCTTGATGGTGTGGCACACCTTGCATTTGGGAACGCTTATCCCTGGCCTTGTTGTGTTCGGCTAGCCATTGGGGAGAGCACCACTCATCAACCAACGCCTCCCAACAGTCCATCAAATCCGCAAACCATCTCGGGGGCACCTAAGTTGGGCAAAGAGAAATTTCAGCGCTACGCCTACAAATGAAATCAAGGAAACTAAGTACAAGGCCTTAAGAATAGTTAATTACCTTCATGTACTTCTCCTTACTCAGATACTTGAGGCGGCACTTCTTCTTGGCCCTCCTAATGTTATTCGAGGCGTGGTAGTCTCGAACAGCCTGCACCCTAGCCTCGTGTCGTAAGTTCTGAAGTAGGCGCTTGCACTCGGCTTCGAGAACCCTAGCCGCCTCCGCCTCGTGTTACTCAGCAACCCTGTAGAAGGTCTGCAATCAAACAAGACAACACTGATTAGTACAATCACTAGGTAATGTTGATTTTTAATTCTGTAAAGTAGAAATTACCCAAAACCGTCGTCTCACAATGTCGGCCATCGTCTCGCACACGACACCGTCGACCCTCTCCTCTGGCGGGTCGGGGCAGCTACGTATAGCTCCCAGCTCATTGCTAGCTATGGAGCCTGGCCCTCACCGGGCAACGTGACCCACCCCGAGAAGTGGTGCCGGACTAGAGTACAGTGGACCTGGTTGGGCCCGCGGACACCATCGGGGTGTATCCAACCCCTGCAGTATGACAAGCCAACACAGTAGATATTAATTTGAAGAAACATAAAGGACAAAGGTTAAAACAGAGTAAATGCACTTACTTCTCCCTGTTAGGCTGAATCAACCACCTCTGATCGTGGGTCACCGGCACGGGTGGGAGCTTCGTACCACCATGCTGGTAGACCTTCTTGCCCTGCTCAACCAGCTCGCCATCGCTAAAACTATCGTCAGACCAGGTCTCCTCACCATCAGCATGGACACTAGTCTCCGGAGTCACTTGGGACGAAGACTCTGGGACCGGAGTCTCATGGGACGAAGACTCTGGGGCCCAAGTCTCCTTGGATGAAGGCTCGGCGACACGAGGCTCGTCAGCCCGAGGCTCGTGGACCGGAGTCCAAGACGGCTCCAAGTCTGACGGCTCCACCTGAGACGGAGCACTCCGGTGGTCCGGAGAATCAGCTTCGGGTGGCGGTGAGGAAGGCACAACAGCCTTCCTACCTCTCCCACCGCCACATCCACCTCTAGATCCCCTCTTCGTCTTCCCCCGACCTCTCCCAGCCGAAGAAGAAGATCCTGCTGGTGTCGCCATGCTGTCTACGAGCGCTCTACGAAGCTGCTGGGGTGGAATATAGCCACCCCTCCCAGCACGCGCCAAGGAAGAGGAGGCTCGGAGCGCTCTCGACCCGCGCCCACCATCTGTCAACACCTGCAATGACAAAGAGTCTTAGAAAATTCTTTGATAAATCTCCTATAGACCAACATGACCTAGGAAACTAAAACAGCAAGAAACCAACAACTAATTAACCTAAAGCAACTAAAACAACAAGAAAAAAAGAAAAAAATTAAGGGCAGAACCTCACCAGGGGCGGAGCCGCAACGGGCAGCGGCGGGCAGCGGGGGGCGGCTGGACGGAGAGGCACCGGGCGGCAGGGGGCGGAGCGGTGCCGGGCACCGGGGCGGCGGGCGGGCGGCCTCGGGGGTCGGGTGTAGTGGGGGTCGGCGGTGGCGAGGGCTGTGGGGATCAGCGGCGGGGGCGGCTCGGGCACGGGGACATCGCGGTGAGGGGAGAGAGACATAGGGGAGAGAAAGAGGATGGCACAGGCGCTGACCTTTTTTGATAGGTCAAATCTCTTTGTCGTCCGCTAGCAGATGGCAAAGAGCCTAGGTAGTGGGGTGGGGCAGGGGGAACGGCCGTTAGGTGGGCCACTTTCTTCAAACGGCAAATAAGCTTTGCCGTCAGCTATAGGACGGCAAAGAAAGTGGCCGTTAAGTTCTTCTCGTTAGTGGGCCACCCATACTCTTTGTTGTCGGCTGGCTAACGACAAAGCTTCTAAGCCGTCAGCGAGCGGATGACAAAGAGAAGGCTGACGAAAAACATGTTCTTTGCCATCAGCTCATTCTTCGCCGTCAGTTTTCTTCAAGGTGATGGCAAAGACCCTCTCTGCCATCAGCTAGCTGACGGCAAAGAGCTGGCTGACGGCAAAGATCCTGTTTCCAGTAGTGCTCCCCCTCCCTCCAAAGTTTTGGCTCCATTCCTGACCACATTACCAATTGGATTTGTGGTGTTGTGTTCGTTCCTCATTTGGATCGGCGACGGTCAGCACATGTTGTCAACGTCCTGGGAATGGGGGTCCCCAGACTTGCCTACCTGCGACCCACGGCGTGGCTCCACCAGCGGCCCCATACGGCCCATCTTCACCAGCAAACACTCAATACCCTCGCGAGGGGCCGAGCCTCGCGAGGAGGACGACGCAAGACCTCCTCGGGGGCGGCCTCACCAGGCTGGCTTGCGAGGGGCGGAGAGATCAAGGCAAGGGGCACTTCGCGAGGTTCCTGTGACACAAGCCATGATGACCGGGGCCAGGCGGGCACCAGCGTGCACAGTGTCCTCGTTTCCTCTTTGGTGCTAAAGAGGCAAGCACGGGAGAGGAGTCCCGAGGCATCAGGCAAAGGTTTCCATATCGATGCAACAAGACCAAGACCGGCAGGACGGAGGTCACCATGGAGTCCAGGACGGCGTCACCACCAGAGCCTTTGACACGCGAAGACCACCTTTTGTCAGGATAGCTTGTACTAGTTGTCCCCCTTCAAATTGGCCGTTGTGGGATCCCTTCCTGCCTAATATTTGGGAAGAGGACCAGGGCCTCTATAAATAGGACTAGCCACCACCGTAGGGAGGCATCTGATCTCATCTTGGACCAGATCCATTCCACCCTCATACGCACAAGCTCATCGAGCACAAGAACACCTCTCCTCAGGAGGTTGTTCTTCCCATGTAACTATTCATCCTCAGCCCAAGAGGCAATCCATCACACCACACTGGAGTAGGGTATTACACCACATCGGTGGCCCAAACCAGTATAAATTTTGTGTTCCTTTGTTCTGCGAGTTCGAAGCGCTGAGCCTTGAGATCGCGGTGAGGGAGAGTCCGAGGGGGAGGAGAGATCTTCGTGCGCACCCAAGTGTTCGAACCTCAAGGGTTTTGCCGGAACCCGAAATCCGACATTTGGCGCGCCAGGTAGGGGTGCTCTGAAGCTTTCCTTTCGTTGATCCACATTCCACTGCTCCACCGCATCCATGTCAGACGCGCGTCGAGCCCGCGCCGAGCGCCGGACCGCCCTCGCCGCCCGTGTCGCTCAGACAGCCCCTGTCGGCGGGCCTCCCCACCGTTCTCCATCTCCTGCTGCCAACGCCGCTACCGGCCTGGAAGAAAACGAGCAGCAAGAATCATCACTGCACCCCTCCGTGCGGCGAGACGGCCGCACCGTCACCCCGTCGCTGACTCCGGCCGGCTCATTGTCTCACGCTCGCCGTGCACCCACGGCCGCGCAGGCTGCGCTGCTCATGGCACGCGAGCTCCTGCGCTACCGCGCAGTCGACGACCTCTACGACCTCGTCTGCGCCGCAGGGGGCTCTCCTGCACCATCCCTCTCGCTGCCTCGCCCACCTCTAGCCGCAGGCGATGTAGCTCACGGAGCGCCTCCACCGCCTCCACATCAAGATGGCGCCCTTGCACCAAGACGCGCAGCTCATGGAGCGCCACCGTCCCCTCCGCATCAAGATGGTGTCCTCGCCCCAAGACGCACGGTCCCGCGGCATGATCCGCCAAGCCGTGTGCCCGCGCACGAAGAAGGAAGCTGCCAAGAGGTTCCCCGGCCGCAAGAAAACGCTCCAGCGCTCCCGACACCACCACGAGAAGACCGCGTGCCGCCTGCGGCGATGGTGAGCGAACATCAAGGGCAGGCTTCGCCCCTGCAGAGGGCCCCGGTGGCCACCGCAGGCTGCCGCGCCTTCGCTCCCGAGCTGCGCACCATCGTTTGGCCAGGCAAGTTCAAGCCGGATCTGCCTCCGCGCTACGATGGAACCCCCGACCCCGCGGAGTTCCTGCAGCTCTATGAGTTGAGCATCGAGGCGGCCAACGGCGACGAAAAGGTCATGTCAAACTGGTTTCTCATGGCTCTCAAGGATGGCTCCCACTCATGGCTCCTGAACCTGCCTGTAGGATCAATCTCCTCCTGGGATGAGATGCGCGACCGCTTCATCGTCAACTTCCAGGGCACTCGCGACCGCCCTCTGGCCGCGGGTGACCCACGCCGCATCAAGCAACAACCGGGAGATACCTTGCAAAAGTACATCCAGCCTTCAACAGCATCCGCCTCAAGATCCCCAAGGTGACGGACGAGGCCATCATCTCAGCATTTTCCGATGGCGTCCGTGACATCAAGATGAAGGAGGAGCTCGCCATCCACGAGGAGCTATGCATGACTCTGGAGCTGTTCAACATTGCAACCAAGTGTGCAAGAGCTGAGGAGGGGCGTCCCTCCCTCCTCGAGCTCCCTGCTGCCGACCCAGAGGAGAAGAAGGCCAAGGTCAAGGACGTGAAGCGCAAGGGAGTAGTCGTACTCGCGGCAGAGCCGAACACGAAGCGCGGTCGGGGCCACCCCAAGTCGTCCAAGGGCAGCCGGCCGTTCTGCGCCTTCCACAACGTGCACAACCACAACACTAACGATTGTCAAGAGCTCAGGGCCATCTGAGATGGCCGCTTCGTCGACGCCCCGAGCGCAATGACCGGGGCTATGGCCGAGGAGTAGGACGAGGTAGCGGACGCTCAGACAACCGCGGCCCCCGCCAGGAGTGGCGCGACCGGCCTCGTGAGGACTACTGGTAGGAGCAGCCTCGTGAGGGCTCCTGGTGCGACCAGCCTTGCGAGGACCGTCCTCAGGGCAATCCTGGCCTCCCTCCGCTACCGCCACCACCAAGAAGGAACGACGACCACCATCAGGACGAGGGGGTTGGGGGCTTCCAGGAACCGCGTGCTATCGCTTGCATCTTGGGTGGTGCTCAGGCCCCGGCTTCCCAGCGCATCCTCAAGAAGTTCTCTCGTGAGGTGAATGCAGCCCTCCCAAGGCTCGAGGCCAAGCGCCCGCTCAGGTGGTCCAAGTACGCCATCACCTTTAGCTCGGCGGACCAGCTCAAATGCACGGCGACCGCCGGCGTCCTCCCGATGCTCTGCCCACCCATCATCAGCAATGTCCAAGTCACCAAGACCCTCATCGATGGCGGCGCGGGGCACAGTGTCCTATCCATCGAGACGTTCGACAACCTTCAAGTGCCCTATGATCAGCTGCAGCCTACTAAGCCCTTCTCAGGAGTGACCGACGGCTCCACCACCCCGATAGGGCAAGTTCGTCTCCCTGTCACCTTCGGTTAGCGCGACAACTACCACACCGAGCTCGTCGACTTCGACGTTGCCCACATTCGTCTGTCGTACAATGCCATCCTCGGGTACCCAGCATTAGCCAAGTTCATGGCAGTGACCCACCATGGCTACAATGTTCTCAAGATGCCAGGAAGCGGCGGGATCATCACAGTCCCCTGCGAAGAAAGAGATGCGGTGTGCTCCCTGGAGCACGTTGATGTCTACTACACAATCTTCTTCTTGTAGACGTTGTTGGGCCTCCAAGTGCAGAGGTTTGTAGGACAGTAGCAAATTTCCCTCAAGTGGATGGCATAAGGTTTATCAATCCGTGGGAGGCATAGGATGAAGATGGTCTCTCTCAAACAACCCTGCAACCAAATAACAAA
Source organism: Triticum dicoccoides (assembly GCF_002162155.2). Lineage (NCBI taxonomy): Eukaryota > Viridiplantae > Streptophyta > Magnoliopsida > Poales > Poaceae > Triticum > Triticum dicoccoides. The sequence goes on from NC_041388.1 coordinate 93,726,918, forward strand.
GAGTCTCTTGTGTCCCCAACACACCCAATACAATGGTAAATTGTATAGGTGCACTATTTCGGCAAAGAGATGGTGATACAAGTGCAATATGGAAGGTAGATATAGGTTTTTGTAATATGAAAATATAAAAACAGCAAGGTAACTAATGATAAAAGTGAGCACAAACGTATTGCAATGCTTTGAAACAAGGCCTAGGGTTCATACTTTCACTAGTGCAAGTTCCCTCAACAATAATAACATAATTGGATCATATAACTATCCCTCAACATGCAACAAAGAGTCACTACAAAGTCACTAATGCGGAGAACAAACGAAGAGATTATGGTAGGGTACGAAACCACCTCAAAGTTATTCTTTCTGTTCGATCTATTATAGAGTTCGTACTAGAATAACACCTTAAGACACAAATCAACCAAAACCCTAATGTCACCTAGATACTCCAATGTCACCTCAAGTATCCGTGGGTATGATTATACAATATGCATCACACAATCTCAGATTCATCTATTCAACCAACACAAAGAACTTCAAAGAGTGCCCCAAAGTTTCTACCGGAGAGTCAAGACGAAAACATGTGCCAACCCCTATGCATAAGTTCACGAGGGCACGAAACTCGCAAGTTGATCACCAAAACATACATCAAGTGGATCACATGATATCCCATTGTCACCACAGATAAGCACGTACAAGACATACATCAACTATTCTCGAATCCTTAAAGACTCAATCTGATAAGATAACTTCAAAGGCAAAACTCAATCCATCACAAGAGACTAGAGGGGGAGAAACATCATAAGATCCAACTATAATAGCAAAGCTCGCGATACATCAAGATCGTACCACCTCAAGAACACGAGATAGAGAGATCAAACACATAGCTACTGGTACATACCCTCAGCCCCGAGGGAGGACTACTCCCTCCTCGTCATGAAGAGCGTCGGGATGATGAAGATGGCCACCGGAGAGGGATTCCCCCCCTCCGGCAGGGTGCCGGAACGGGTCTAGATTGGTTTTTGGTGGCTACGGAGGCTTCTGGCGGCGGAACTCCCGATCTATTCTGTTCCCATATGTTTTTAGGGTATATTGATATATATATATAGGCAAAGGAAGTCGGTCAGGGGAGCCACGAGGGGCCCACGAGGGTGGGGGCGCGCCCAGGGGGCAGGCTTGCCTCCCTGCCTCGTGGCCGCCTCGAAGCTTCCCTGACATCTACTCCAAGTCTCCTGGATTGCTTCCGTTCCAGAAATAACTCTCCCGAAGGTTTCATTCCGGTTGGACTCCGTTTGATATTCCTTTTCTTCGAAACACTGAAATAGGCAAGAAAACAACAATTTGGGTTGGGCCTCCGGTTAATAGGTTAGTCCGAAAAATAATATAAAAGTGTAAAAATAAGCCCATTAACATCCAAAATAGATAATGTAATAGCATGGAGCAATCAAAAATTATAGATACACTGGAGACGTATCAGCATCCCCAAGCTTAATTCCTGCTCGTCCTCGAGTAGGTAAATGATAAAAACAGAATTTTTGATGTGGAATGCTACCTAACATATTTATCCATGTAATTCTCTTTATTGTGGCAAGAATATTCAGATCCATAAGATTCAAGAAAAATGTTTAATATTGACATAAAAATAATAATACTTCAAACATACTAACAAAGTAATCATGTCTTCTCAAAATAATATGGCCAAAGAAAGCTATCCTACAAAATTATATAGTCTGGCTATGCTCTATCTTCATCACACAAAATATTTAAATCATGCACAACCCCGATGACAAGCCAAGCAATTGTTTCATACTTTTGATGTTCTCAAACTTTTTCAATCTTCACGCAATACATGAGCGTGAGCCATGGACATAGCACTATAGGTGGAATAGAATGGTGGTTGTGGAGAAGACAAAAAGGAGAAGATAGTCTCACATCAACTAGGCGTATCAACGGGTTATGGAGATGCCCATCAATAGATATCAATGTGAGTGAGTAGGGATTGCCATGCAACGGATGCACCAATGCTATAAGTGTATGAAAGCTCAACAAAAGAAACTAAGTGGGTGTGCATCCAACTCGCTTGCCCACGAAGACCTAGGGCATTTGAGGAAGCCCATTGTTGGAATATACAAGCCAAGTTCTATAATGAAAGATTCCCACTAGTATATGAAAGTGACAACATAGGAGACTCTCTATCATGAAGATCATGGTGCTACTTTGAAGCACAAGTGTGGTAAAAGGATAGTAGCATTGCCCCTTCTCTCTTTTTCTCTCATTTTTTTATTTGGGCCTTCTTTATTTTTTCTTTTTCTTTTTGGCCTCTTTTCTTTTTTTTCTTTTTTTTTGTCCGGAGTCTCATCCCGACTTGTGGGGGAATCATGGTCTCCATCATCCTTTCCTCACTGGGACAGTGCTCTAATAATGATGATCATCACACTTCTTTTTACTTACAACTCAAGAATTACAACTCAATACTTAGAACAAAATATGACTCTTTGTGAATGCCTCCAGCGGTGTACCGGGATATGCAATGAATCAAGAGTGACATGTATGAAAAAATTATGAACGGTGGCTTTGCCACAAATACGATGTCAACTACATGATCATGCAAGCAATATGACAATGATGAAGCGTCTCATAATAACGGAACGGTGGAAAGTTGCATGGCAATATATCTCGGAATGGCTATGGAAATGCCATAATAGGTAGGTATGGTGGCTGTTTTGAGGAAGGTATGTGGTGGGTTTATGGTGCCGGCGAAAGTTGCGCGATACTAGAGAGACTAGCAATGGTGGAAGGGTAAGAGTGTGTATAATCCATGGACTCAACATTAGTCATAAAGAACTCACATACTTATTGCAAAAATCTATTAGTTATCGAAACAAAGTATTACGCGCATGCTCCTAGGGGGATAGATTGGTAGGAAAAGACCATCGCTCGTCCCCGACCGCCACTCATAAGGAAGACAATCAATAAATAAATCATGCTCCGACTTCATCACATAACGGTTCACCATACGTGCATGCTACGGGAAGCACAAACTTCAACACAAGTATTTCTCAAATTCAAAACTACTCAACTAGCTTGACTCTAATATCACCATCTCCATATCTCAAAACAATTATCACGTATCAAACTTCTCATAGTATTCAATGCACTTCTATGAAAGTTTTTATATTATTCTTAAAAGCAAATTTCCATGTTGTTCTAAAGGATTCTCAAAATAATATAAGTGAAGCATGAGAGATCAATTATTTCTATAAAATAAAACCACCGCCGTGCTCTAAAATATATAAGTGAAGCACTAGAGCAAAAACTATATGGCTCAAAAGATATAAGTGAAGCACATAGAGTATTCTAATAAATTTCAAGTCATGTGAGTCTCTCTCAAAGGGTGTGTACAGCAAGGGTGATTGTGGTAAACTAAAAAGCAAAGACTAAAATCATACAACACGCTCCAAGCAAAACACATATCATGTGGTGAATAAAAATATAGCTCCAAGTAAAGTTACCGATAGACAAAGACGAAAGAGGGGATGCCTTCTGGGGCCTCCCCAAGCTTAGGCTTTTTGGTGTCCTTGAATATTACCTTGGGGTGCCTTGGGCATCCCCAAGCTTAGGCTCTTGCCACTCCTTATTCCATAGTCCATCGAATCTTTACCCAAAACTTGAAAACTTCACAACACAAAACTTAACAGAAAACTCGTAAGCTCCGTTAGTATAAGAAAATAAATCACCACTTAGGTACTGTTGTGAACTCATTCTAAATTCATATTGGTGTAATATATACTGCATTCCAACTTATCTATGGTTCATACCCTCCGATACTACTCATAGATTCATCAAAATAAGCAAACAACACATAGAAAACAGAATCTGTCAAAAACAGAACAGTCTGTAGTATCTGGATCAAACGTATACTTCTAGAATCCAAAAAATTCTAAAATAAATTGCTGGACGTGAGGAATTTATCTATTAATCATCTGCAAAAATAACTAACTAAATATCAATCTCCAATAAGATATGGCAGCAAATCTCGTGAGCGCTCAAGTTTCTGTTTTTTACAGCATGATCGCAAAGACTTTCCCCAAGTCTTCCCAAAGGTTCTACTTGGCACAAACACTAATTAAAACATAAAACCACATATAAACAGAGGCTAGATAAATTGTTTATTACTAAACAGGAGAAAAAATCAAGGAACAAAAATAAAGTTGGGTTGCCTCCCAACAAGCGCTACCGTTTAACGCCCCTAGCTAGGCGTGATGATTTAAATGATGCTCACATAAAAGATAATAATTGTAACATAAAGAGAACATCATGAAGAATATGACTAGCACATTTAAGTCTAACCCACTTCCTATGCATAGGGATTTTGTGAGCAAACAATTTATGGGAACAATAATCAACTAGCATAGGAAGGCAAAACAAGCATAACTTTAAAACTTTAAGCACATAGAGAGGAAACTTGATATTATTGAAATTCCTAGGAGCATATATTCCTCCCTCATAATAATTTTCAGTAGAACCATGAATGAATTCAACAATATAACCATCACATGGAGCATCCTTTTCATGATCTACAAGCATAGAAAATTTACTACTCTCCACATAAGCAAAAATCTTCTCATTCAGAATAGTGGGAGTATCATAAGAAACTCGAATACTATAAATTGTTTCCACATTAAAAGAGTAATGTTCATAAAAAGGGTAATCATAATCATGACAAGGTTTATAAATATAATCATCACTACTTTTTATAGCATAAGTATCATCACAATAATCAACATAAGTAGCAACTTTGTTCTCATCATAATCGATTGAAACCTCTTCCAAGATAGTGGAATCATTACTAAATAAAGTCATGACATCTCCAAATCCACTTTCATCATTATCACAATAAGATTCAACACCCTCCAAAATAGTGGGATCATTACTTCCTAAAGTTGACACTCTTCCAAACCCACTTTCATCAATATAATCATCATAAGTAGGGGGCATGCTATCACCATAATAAATTTGCATATCAAAACTTGGGAGGATAGAAATATCATCTTCATTAAACATAGCATCCCCAAGCTTGGGACAAACATTAATTGCAGCAAATATATTCTCAAACATGTAATTCTCATCAAACATAGCATCCCCAAGCTTGGGCCTTTTCATATCATAAGCATAATCACTCTCATCATTAATAGTATGGATAGCACCAATAGTATAGCAATTATCATCATCACAATGAGTAATAGGGGCAACGTCATTTGGGAGGGATACCTTTTCACCTTTGCTCCTTCGTCTTTTCTTTTTCTTCTTCACATTATGTGTGGGTTCAATACTCTTTTTGGAGCTCCTTATTGATGAGATTGGTTGATTAGAAGGCTCCTCCTCATTACCTGATTCATCATAAGAAATAATAGGAGGATATTGGGAAGCCTCTTCCCTTTCATTAGTATTCTCTTCATCCTCTATTTGTTTTCTTTTCTTTATGTAATTAGCAATATAAGGATTTTCAATGCAATTCACCACACAATACATAAAAATTTCTTCTAGATCAATATCAAGGAATTTCTCAAGGTTATATTCTGGAATATGCTTAGTTATACATTTCATTTCTTCATAACCCAAAAGCAAACAAAGTTCATTATGATGTGCAAGGGAAATCAAATCATCACAATTTTTGGACACGATACGATCATGGAACAATTTTCATCAGAGATTTAAATGACCATGTTCATTGCAAAGTTCACAAGTCTGGTGAAGAAATTTTAAATTTTCAGCGCAAACATCTAGCCTCTCTTGCAACCACTTAGTTTCCAAATACTTATGCCTCTTGCAAATTCTATTTTCCCTAATTGGTGTGTACTTGCAAACTCTATGCACTCCACAAAAGTTGACATGCTTATAAGAGACATTTTCATCATGAGTAGTGCAATCATCATTAGTACTATGGATATTCAAGGAGTTCATACTAACAACATTGCAATCATGCTCATCATTCAAAGATTTAGTGCCAAACATTTTAGAGACTTCTTCTAGAATTTGAGCACAATTTTCCTTTCCATCATTCTCACGAAAGATATTAAAAAGATGAAGCGTATGAGGCAAACTCAATTCCATTTTTTTGTAATTTTCTTTTATAAACTAAACTAGTGCTAAAACAAGAAACAAAAAGATTCGATTGCAAGATCTAAAGATATATCTTCAAGAGCTAACCTCCCCGGCAACGGCGCCAGAAAAGAGCTTGATGTCAACTACACAACCTTCTTCTTGTAGACGTTGTTGGGCCTCCAAGTGCAGAGGTTTGTAGGACAGTAGCAAATTTCCCTCAAGTGGATGACCTAAGGTTTATCAATCCGTGGGAGGCATAGGATGAAGATGGTCTCTCTCAAACAACCCTGCAACCAAATAACAAAGAGTCTCTTGTGTCCCCAACACACCCAATAAAATGGTAAATTGTATAGGTGCACTATTTCGGCGAAGAGATGGTGATACAAGTGCAATATGGAAGGTAGATATAGGTTTTTGTAATATGAAAATATAAAAACAGCAAGGTAACTAATGATAAAAGTGAGCACAAATGGTATTGCAATGCTTTGAAACGAGGCCTAGGGTTCATACTTTCACTAGTGCAAGTTCTCTCAACAATAATAACATAATTAGATCATATAACTATCCCTCAACATGCAACAAAGAGTCACTCCAAAGTCACTAATAGCAGAGAACAAACGAAGAGATTATGGTAGGGTACGAAACCACCTCAAAGTTATTCTTTCTGCTCGATCTATTATAGAGTTCATACTAGAATAACACCTTAAGACACAAATCAACCAAAACCCTAATGTCACCTAGATACTCCAATGTCACCTCAAGTATTCGTGGGTATGATTATACGATATGCATCACACAATCTCAGATTCATCTATTCAACAAACACAAAGAACTTCAAAGAGTGCCCCAAAATTTCTACCGGGGAGTCAAGACGAAAACGTGTGCCAACCCCTATGCATAAGTTCACAAGGTCATGGAACTCGCAAGTTGATCACCAAAACATACATCAAGTGGATCACATGATATCCCATTGTCACCACAGATAAGCATGTGCAAGACATACATCAAGTGTTCTCAAATCCTTAAAGACTCAATCCGATAAGATGACTTCAAAGGGAAAACTCAATCCATCACAAGGGAGTAGAGGGGGAGAAACATCATAAGATCCAACTATAATAGCAAAGCTCGTGATACATCAAGATCATACCACCTCAAGAACATGAGAGAGAGAGAGAGAGATCAAACACATAGCTACTGGTACATACCCTCAGCCCCGAGGGTGGACTACTCCCTCCTCGTCATGGAGAGCATCGGGATGATGAAGATGGCCACCGGAGGGGGATCCCCCCCCTCCGGCAGGGTGCCGGAACGGGTCTAGATTGGTTTTTGGTGGCTACGGAGGCTTCCGGTGGCGGAACTCCCGATCTATTTTGTTCCACTATGTTTTTAGGGTATATTGATATATATAGGCAAAAGAAGTCGGTCAGGGGAGCCATGAGGGGCCCACGAGGGTGGGGGGCGCGCCCAGGGGGGCAGGCACGCCTCCCTGCCTCATGGCCACCTCGAAGCTTCCCTGACGTCTACTCCAAGTCTCCTGTATTGCTTCCGTTCCAGAAATAACTCTCCCAAAGGTTTCATTCCATTTGGACTCCGTTTGATATTCCTTTTCTTCGAAACACTGAAATAGGCAAGAAAACAGCAATTTGGGTTGGGCCTCCGGTTAATAGGTTAGTCCCAAAAATAATATAAAAGTGTAAAAATAAGCCCATTAACATCCAAAATAGATAATATAATAGCATGGAGCAATCAAAAATTATAGATACGCTGGAGACGTATCATGCGCCTTCCAAGCCGCAGCAATTGAAGACCCTGACAGCAAGGGCACGGAGTACCCTCCTGAAGCCGCCCCTAAGAACAAGAAGCAGCTACTCCACACAGGGCCTGAGGGGGGGTATCTCTAACGGCGTCGCATCAGGATTGGCGCCCGCACCTGGGGCGCCTCCCTCCCTCGCATAGGACGGTGCGCCTGGCGCCCTCCTCGGGCAGGGCTCGGGGGCTCTCTTCTGGAGGGCCTCGGACCTGGCCAACATCACGAGGGAGGCGCTCGGGCACCACGTGGAGGCGTGCTTCGCGGCATGTTTCCCTCAGGAGGGCACCAGGCGAGGAACGCCCGGCGCTCAGGAGTTCATCGTCAAGGCCACCCAAGAGCTTCAGGAAGCAAGGTTGATATGCGGTGACCGCCGCCCACCTGGCGCAGCTCTCCATCCAGGCGATGGTGGCGAGCTGCGTGTCTGCATCGACATCCCAGGACTCAACAGGGCCGCATCTCAGGAGCGCTTCTGGCCTTCGCGCACTGGCCGTTGTGAGGGCCCACCTCACAGCTACGTTCGCATGTCGTTTGGCCTGCCGAGCGTGGCAGCCGCCTTCCAGCGCAACCTACGAAGCATCCTGGCAACCCAGGAGGCCAGGCATCACGCGGTCCTGGAGGAGATGGAGATAGTACTCAGGGAGCCACCTGAGCCCTCGGAGCCTCCCAAGGCTCAAGGTCTTGGCGGCTCATGAGGAGCGACTTCTTCAGCGCGCGCCTTCAGCTACCCCAACGCTCCTTCGACAACAAAACCAGGTGACATTTTCCAAGTTCATTCAGCTGGGAGCGCCCCTCAGGCTGCATTATTCCCAGGTCGCATGGGCATGTCCCTGCGGCGTGTATCCTCTTGCATCTTTAGCTTACCTTACTGGGGGCGCCCCCTCGGGCTGCATCATCCCCAGCCCGCTCGGGTCCGTCCCAGTGGCATGTATCGTTCTCGCATCTATCTAAGCTAGTTGGTTCCCATGCATGAGTTATTTATAGTCATCACCTGCTTGATTGCCACCCACCACAGGAGCTACTCACGCTGGCACGACGCTTGTGCTCGGGTCCGTCCCTACAACGCTGACAAATCTGAGCGGTCGAGCTCTGGCTCACGGCACGCCCGCGCACCTCACCTCACCAGACCCTCAGTGCCTTCATCTTCTTGCGGAGCGACCAGTGGCACACAGGCAATCGTAGTGGCAATTTGTGTCCCTCCTCGCGCTAACCTGCAGGAACCTCCTGAGGACAACAGCAGGTGGTACCATGGGCTCCCTCTTCTCCCATGCAATTCGCTTGTGCGTTAAAAGGGGGGCTCCTGAGCATCGCGACTCAGGATCTCTTACTCGCTCTCCAGCCCTCACCCCCTGGCCTTGACCATGACACCGTGACCTGGCATACCAGCGGTGGCTGCGCTCACTCGAGGGCCGGGACCTAAGGACGTAGAGCACATAGAAGAGCGTGGAGAAGAGGGGGAGGCTCACACGGGCCTAACCTCGCTAAGCTACGGCCGTCGACGCACGAGTCTGGTGCAGCACAAGGAACCGACTCTGGACTGCCAAGATAAGTTTCGCACCCGGGTCGGCCGAGCGCTACGGCATAAGATTCCCACCTCTCACAGCCCTGTTGCGGCGATGTCGCCTCCCTTTCCCACCTTTAGGTAGCTGCTTGCGCGCTAAAGGGGACCTCTTGAGCATCGCGCCTCAGGAGCTCTTACTGGACCTCAGGCCGCTCACCTCCTGGCCTTGACCACGGCATCGCGACCTGGCATACCAGCGACGACTGCAACCTGCCTCGGGATCGGGACATGTCGGCGTAGAGCACCAAGCTGCCACGGGGTTGGAAAGGGGAGACCGAGCCGAAGCAGGACATGCCTTTGCAAAATTTCATAATGAGGATAACATCAACAAAAGACATTACAGACCCTTTACATGCCCCCACGGGGTCCATCTCGATTCCTTGCAGGGAACAAAACAAGGGAGTTTCTAGGGGGCCTATCTACACGCGCCAGCGCGGCCGACGCCGTCATCAATAGTGGGCCACGGGAGGCCGGCGCCAACCCCATCCAGATCCGCGACGGCGGCGGCCGGACGCTACGGCCTTGCTCCGGGCGCGGCGAGAGCTCGGGGGCACGTACAAGCTCATCGAGCACAAGAGCACCTCTCCTCAGGAGGTTGTTCTTCCCTTGTAACTGTTCATCCTCACCCCAAGAGGCAATCCACCACAGCACACTGGAGTAGGGTATTACACCACATCGGTGGCCCAAACCAGTATAAATCTTGAGTTCCTTTGTTCTGCGAGTTCGACGCGCTGAGCCTTGAGATAGCGGTGAGGGAGAGTCCGAGGGGGAGGAGAGATCTTCGTGCACACCCCGGTGTTCAAACCTCAAGGGTTTTGCCGGAACCCGAAATCCGACACATGTTCTAGTAAATTCATACTCTTCCAAGATTAGTTGATAGGGGACCTCGAATATATGAAAACACCTAAACCATCTTGCTATCCAGGAGGGTGTTGCCAAATTTGAAGACGTCTAATAGAGTCTTGATCATACTCTATGATTATAATTGTAGTTTTTTCTGTAACTTCTGGCATAGGAACATCATGATAAACTTGGGCATTAGCTTTAGTAGGATTAAGGTTGCCATTTGCTAGCTTGCAACATCTTTTATATATTTGTATTAGCATCATGTTCGCAAGGCTGATAGCTTGAATCGATTGGCTTGGAAAAAAATTATGAATTGATATGGCTCTCTTTCCATTCATGTCTATACACACAACAACATGCATGTGAACAAAAGGAGATTTTCCTAATTAGTTTTTTTCGAAGATCAGGGGCCTCCCCCCTGCTCCACATTTCATTTAGAAAATAGAAGTCAAACGAGTACCACAAGCCGGAGCTACAAACCAAAAGCAATCACCCCAACAGAGAAGGTGTCCAACAACAAGCTACTAACTGGCCACCCTAAAGTCTAGTTTTAATCCGACCAAATATTACAAGAATCAACATCAATTCCTCAATGTTGACGGCAGATCAAGGATGCTGCATTGTAGGGAGGCCATCTTCCTCACCCAGCGAAGACCACATGGATGGTGTCCACCTCTTGAGGGTTCTTCTGTTGGTACTCTAGTGTGATCCTCCCACCATGTGCAGCACCACCGATGGCCTTAGCCCACGACAGGGTCTCCAGCCCCATCTTGCAGTTCAACTCCCCGGTTCCAACTCTGAGGGATTTTTCAGTTTCTTCCACAAAGCCTCCTAGAGTGTCTGCATATTTCCCCCTTGGAGATCCTCAAATGGTTTCGTCCAATCCTTTAGGTACTGCAGGACTCGACCGAACACCTGTTTCATGGGAATCCAAGAGCATCGATTAAACACTATGGCATTTCTACAGTTCCACAGCCCCCACAGGACTGCGGAGGAAACCACATTTAAGTGTAGTTGTTTCTTTTCACACAACCACCACCTACCCAACAAATCAAAATCTTTAATGACTATGTTAAAGAAGATCTCAACCTCCTTCCACACTAATCTATCCACTACACACTCGAAAAACAGATGAAACATTGACTCAATGTCAGTGCAATGCACACACTCAAGTGGCTTTGGTTACCCCCTCTTCCTCAAATTATCGCAGGTCATGATCTTATTTTGAGAGAAAAACCAAAGGAACCCTTGTATCTTCGGGGGCACCTTAATTTTCCAAACCACGGGGAGGAAAATAGGTTGAACTCCTCTAAAGTTAATTATAGCATACCGAGATTTCGTAGAGTAGATCCCTTTAGATTCATATTGCCATATTAGAGGATCCTCTTCCTGACTAAGACTATACATTTTGAGGATATTAATCATGTCAAACCATTGAACCATGAGTTCATCTCAGCTATGGTTTTATTCTTCTCATTAACCAGAAAGTAAAGATCCCGGCATTGGGTAGCCAAGGGCGCATTCCCATGCCAAATATCTTCCCAGAGTCTAATCGATCTACCATTACCAACTGACCATTTATAGCCCATTCTAACCTCTTGCATGGCCCACTGCACCCCTTTACAGAATTGAGAGGCATTGTTATCATGACAGCAAAGTATGTTAGGACTCCTAGTGTTATACTCGCTATCAATCACTCTCCTCCAAAGAGTCCCTTCCCCTACAATGTATCTCTTAACCCATGCCCCAATCAGGCACAAGTTCATGTCTTGCATATTAAGAACCCCCATCCCTCCAAACTCCTTCATGCAAATGGAAGGCCAGTTTGCTAAATGGATCTTATTATTCCCCTCACTGTCACTCCACAAATAGCTAGCCATTGTGAGTTGATCAGTTGGATAGCCCATTTAGGAAACTTAATGAAGGACAGAAGGTATAAAGGAATACTAGCCAGGCAGGATTTGATCAAGGTAATCTTCCCTAAATAGGAGAGAAGCTTCCCCCTCCAGCCAGCTATCCTAGCTAATATCTTATCTATCAGGAATTGTAAGTCGTCTCGACTCAACTTGCTATAATGCAATGGTATGCCCAAATATTTAATAGGAAAGTCCCCAGCAACATACTGTAATATATCGATAAAAGGGGCCAACTCATCTGCCCCTACATTAATTGGAATAAGCGTGCTTTGTGGAAATTGATCCTCATCCCAGAGACCTGCTCAAAGCAGGTAAGGATCCACTTGAGATTAAGCGCTGCCCTGAGGTCTGGCTGGAGGAATAAGAGGGTATCGTCTGCATATTGTAGGCACATGTAACGCCCTGAGTCCGATCTGCCAGGTGTCTTCCAGTTATTCGCCGTCATTGCCATCTCATTTGCTTGCGCGTTGCATCTTTGCCATGTCATCATGTGCATTGCATCTGCATGTTTTTCAAACTTGCATCTGGTCTCTTTCTCCGTTGTCCGTTTCAGAATCCGACACTCTCACACGCACCTGTTGCACCTCTCAGGCCTTGTTTTGTGAGCGGGAGAAAAACGTCCTCAGAATGGGCCTAGATTTGTCGAGTGGCCTTGGTATATCACCGGTAGACCGCATGTCAAATTTCGTTCCATTTGGAGGTCGTTTGATGCCCCAAGGGTTAACCGCGTTAACCGAAACCCCTCCTTCGCTTTGCAACCCAGCACCCCTTCATAACAACCCACTAAACGATCTAACCCCCCTCCATGCTCTTCGTCGTTGGATCACGATCGTGTGGGTGAAAACCGCACCTCATTTGGACTCTCCTAGCTCCCTCTACCTATAAATAAGCCCCCACCCCCGAAATTTTCAGACGAACCCCTAGCCCCTCTCCTCCTTCAACACCGGACACGTCCGTCCGTCGCCGGACGCGTCCTCTATCGCCACCGCACCAATCCGGAGCTGCCACCTATGCCACGGACCTCCCCCTCCACCGTGGCCCGCCGGGGCCCAGGGCAGGCCTGCCGCCGATCGCGCGCAGCGCCCCGAGCTCAACCGCGCGTCTGCCGCCTTGCGCCGCCACCTCCTACTCGCGTCGTTGTCGCCTTCGCTCGCCGCCGCATCGCCCGTCCGCCATCGTTGCGCACCACCACTCGCGCGTGCTACCTCGCCGCGCCTCTCCGTCTTCGCGCCGCCGCCCGCCGCTGACCTCGCCCCGCCGCCTGAAGCTTCGCCTCCCTCCATCGTCAGAGCATCGCCGGAGGTCGCCGTCGTCGCCTGCGTCCGCCTCGTCACCGGATCCTGTAGATCGGGACGAGATCCATCGGGATCCCATCCAAACATCCCACTACTCTGTCCCGGGTCTTCCTCGTCCCGTTTCCGCGAGGGTAAAATTCCACTAAGTCCCAGGTTTTCTAACATCATGTGTGCATGTTCAGCTTGGCATATCTCCATGCATGTTGCTCCATTTTGTGTGTATGTTATGTCAAATTGTTCGTCTCGTGATGCTCTACATGCTAGTGTCATTTTCATGCATGTTATCGTTCATATGGATGCCTTAATCCTCGTTGCAAGAGTGCTATATGATATTAACCTGCTGAGGTTGTCATAACTTGTTGTTTTGTCTTTTTCATTGCATTTTCTGTGTGCATCTTTTGTGCATCATGTCTACATGTTTTAGAAGCATCTTCATTCCATCTTTACAGTGGTGCAATCCATGTATTTTTATGTGCCTTTTGATGACTAGCACAAGCTTGCAAAGTGTGCTACTTGATGTTGCTGATTTCTGAGACTTAGTGAATTTTACTAAGTCTGTAACTGTTACTTTATGTTGCCATGCTTACTTGAAGGTACCATCCATTCCATGCGTAATCTGGAGAGGCCTAGTTGACATGTTTTTATGTCCATGTTATGGTCTATCATGCCATGCCTTTTTATGCCTCATACATGTCCTGTATCATATGTTTTAATTGCCATGAACATGCCTATATGATGTTCCAGTTTTCTGTTAACTTCATGATGCCATGTTGTGAGGTTGTTATTGATTAATCTATGCCTCGTTTGGTGATGCTCCCTTTACATGAATTGAATTATGCTATGAGTACTTTGTCCACATGCCAAGTTTGATAATTTTGGACTTCATATGACTTCTGTTCCAAGCTTGCAAACATGCTATCCTGATGTTGCTGTTTTACACTTGCTGAAACTGTTACAACATTCAAACTTGTCTTGTTGGTTCCCACTAGTCCATAAGCCATATGGTTATGATGCCTTGATGTTATTTGCTCCTTGTTATGTGTACTTTGATGCCATGCCCTTGGTTGTCATTATAACTTGATGTAGCTTGCCTCTTTCTTACTCTCAAGTTGCCATCATGTTAAATCTGTCATCCTGTTAACAGCATGTTCCTTTTTGCATGATTTATAGACTCATAGTAATTACTCCATGCTTCATATGAACTTGTGACCATGGACTAAGTTGAAGTATATCATGTCTACTACATGACCACCTCTTTTGCATAATTATTAAAGTTGCTATGCTTGTTGTTATGTGCCTCCAAAGTCAGCACCATAATGTTATTGTTTGCATTCCCAGATTTCCTCTCAAGTCTGAGAATCAGCTTATATCATCTTGCATCTTGTCTTGTTGGTTGCCATTGATCTATGGGTCATATGGAGATGCTTAGTAATCATGTTTTGCCATGTTTAACCTGTACTTTAATGCCATGATCTTGTTTGCCATGTTCTTGCACTATATCATCATTGTTTCATGCCTCCAATATGTCAACATGTTATTCCTGCTCACATGTATGCCCTGTTTTTCACTAAGTCATAATTTGTGTTATTAAGTTGCTATTTGCTTTGATCATCCTGGATTAATCTTGATCCCTATGAACCTGAACCTTAAATTTTATTTGAATCATGTTGTATGTACTTTGAGTGCATGTCAAGTTCTTGCTCATATGATTCGTGTAGCATGTTGTTTCCTTGATTGCAAAGTGCTTACTTGCTGTTTTGGGCAGATTGTGTTTGGATCTTGTATTGAGTGTATGTGTTGAACAGTGGCTCCGTTTTGAGCATGCTCTATATGAAACTTGCTTGGTTTTGCATGTAGTTTCATTTTACCTTGTTGCATCCATGTTTTGGAGTGCTTGTGATGTTGTTTTATTTGCATTTGCAGCAATGCCTTGTTTAACTTGTTTTGCTCATATCTTCTAGACTGTAGCTCTGAATTAAACGAACTTTATATGTAACTTGACTAGAAAACCGTGTAGATCATCTTGGTGCACTTTAGCTTGATGTTTAACAACTTCAACATTGTGTTCTAATCAGATCTGGACCAATTTCGAAAATTGCATATGAGGACTTACCGGAATTGTTATAGGTTGTTTCCGGCCTCATTTAAACTTGCTTTGATGTGTTGCTCTTGTATGCATCATCTCTTGCCATGAGTAGCATCATGTAGCCTTGTCATGCATCATACTTGGTTGAGCATCATGTCATGTTTATGTGTTGTGTGTTTACCATGTTGTTTGCTTCTTTTCGGTTGTGCTCCTTCCTGATAGTTCCTGTTTCGTTGCGATTGTGAGGATTCGTTCGACTACGTGGCTTCATCTTCTTCATGGACTCGTTCTTCTTCCTAGCGGGATTTCAGGTAGGATGACTGTCACCTTGGATCTCACTACTATCTTTGTTATGCTAGTTGTCCCGATGCTATCGCTATGCCGCGCTACCTACCACTTGTTTATCAAGCCTCCCATATTACCATGATAGCCTCTAACCTTTTTCACCCTTCCTAGCAAACCGTCGTTTGGCTATGTTACCGCTTTTCTTAGCCCCTCTTATAGCGTTGCTAGTTGCAGGTGCAGTTGTAGGTTGTTCCATGTTGGGACATGGATATTTTGGGATATAACAATATCTCTTATTTAATTAATGCATCTATATACTTGGTAAAGGGTGGAAGGCTCGACCTTAAGCTTGGTATTTTGTTCCACTCTTGCCACCCTAGTTTCCGTCATACCGGTGTTATGTTCCTTAATTTTTGCGTCCCTAACACGATGAGGGGCATGGGACCCTCTTGACAGTTTGCTTTGAATAAAACTCTTCCAGCAAGGCCCAACATTGGTTTTACCATTTGCCCAATAACATCTAAAACTTGCATAGGGACTTGCCGGCCCCCATGGATTTTTAATCACCCCCCCCCCCGGACCAGTGCTCCTCTGAGTGTTGGTCCGAACTGAGTAGACTGCGGAGCCACCTCGGGGAAACTCGAGGGTTGGTTTTACTAGTAGGATGTCTCATCCGGTGTGCCCCGAGAACGAGATATGTGCAGCTCCCATCGGGATTTGTCAGCACATTCGGGCGGTCTTGCTGGTTTTGTTTTACCATTGTCAAAATGTCTTGTGCACCGGGATTCCGAGTCTGATCGGGTGTCCCGCGATAGAGGATGGTCTCCGCGGATCGTGAGCTTGTCATGGGCTAAGTTGGGACACCCCTGTAGGATTTAAACTTTCGAGAGTCATGCCCACGGTTATGTGGCAGATGGGAATTTGTTAATATCTGGTTGTAGAGGACTTGAAGTAAGCTTAACTAAAATTCACCAACCGCGTTGCGTAACCGTGACTGTCTCTTTTCGGGGAAGTCGAGAGGAGAACACGGTTGGGTTATGTTTGAACGTAAGTAGTTCAGGATCACTTCTTGATCATTTCTAGTTTGCGACCATTTGCACAGTTTCTCATCTTACTCTTGTACTCGTAAGTTAGCCACCATACTTTTCTTAGTCGCTGCTGCAACCTCACCACTTATCCTTTCCATACCCATTAAGTGTTGCTAGTCTTGATACCCATGGTAATGGGATTGCTGAGTCCTCGTGGCTCACAGTTTACTACACCAACAGTTGCAGGTACAGGTAATGCGACGATCATGTCGTGAGAGCGATGTTTGCAAGTTTTGGAGTTCTTATTCTTCTTCGTTGAGCTTGGGTTAGGTTCCTGGTCAGCAGCCTGAGCTAGCAGGGTGGATGTTGTTTGAGCTTCTGTTTGTGTTCATCCGTAGTCGGATGTTGATTTTATATGATGTATTGATGTATTCTTGTGGCATTTGTATGCCTTTTGTATGTATCCCCATCTATTATGTAATGGTTTGATGTAATGATATCCACCTTGCAAAAGCGTGTCAATATGCGGTTCTATCCTTGGTGGGACCTTTGAGTCTCTTTAGGATAGAGTCGCATATTGGGCGTGACAGCACATAACCCCTCCCTCCATCATCTCAGGACACAAACCTTTAACTAAACCAGCTCTACTACGTTTAACCAACATACTGGAAAACACATCTACTACTAGGTTAAACAGGAGAGGGGAAAAGGGGTCCCCCTGCCTCAAACCCTTCCCTGTGATGAAGAAATCACTCTCCATCCCATTCAGCTTGACTCCTAGAGCCATTCTCAGATAAACTCTTTACCCATTTAATCCATCTAGGACCAAATCCTCTGAGTTTCAAAACCTCATAGACAAAATCTAAGTTTACCTCATCATAAGCTTTCTCATAATCCAATTTATGCACCAGACCCTGTTTCCCAGAAGAATGAACCTCATGTATAATCTCATGAGCAGTATCTACACTTTCAAGAATATATCTACCTCTAATAAAGGCAGATTGGCATCCAGAAACCAGTCTACCAATTATCATAGCTAGTCTATTAGTAAGTACCTTAGAAAAAATCTTAAAACTACAATTCAGGAGGCTGATGGGCCTAAATTTGTTCATGGTCTTGGCCTCATCTTCCTTTGGGATAAGTGTGATCATAGCAAAATTAAGTCTAAAAATATCTAGATCACCCTCAAACCAAGTATCAAAGAGCTTAATTAGATCATCTTTAATTATCTCCCAGTATTCCTGGTAGAACATGAAAGATAGCCCATCTAGGCCAAGTGCTCCATCAGAATAAGACCCAAACACTGCTTCTCTAATCTCTTTCTAAATGAATGTAGTTTCTAGGTTGTTGTTCTCTAGACTAGACACTTTTTCATTTTCCTCAAAAAAAATCATCTCTGAGGTTAATGTCTGGTCTAGGCTCCCATTCAAATAGTTTTTTATAATATTCTACTGCATTTTTTGCATCCTAGCAGGGTTAGAGGTAGGGCCTTCAGCCCCTTCCAACACATGTATGGTCTTTTTCCTTCTCCTCTCGTTTGCCACAACATTAAAATATGTTGTATTTCTATCCCCTTCTATGATGTCTCTTTCTCTAGATCTCTGCCTAGATTTAATCTCTTCCACTTGCCAAAAATTGGCAAGCTCCCTAAAAATGTCAGTCATTCTATTCCTATCTTCCTCAGGCATATTGCCGCTAATATCCAGTAACTCATATTCTTGTTGGGGAACGTAGTATTTCAAAAAAAATCCTATGATCACGCAAGATCTATCTAGGAGAAGCATAGCAATGAGCAGGGAGAGTGTGTCCACGTGCCCTCGTAGACCGAAAGCGGAAGCGTTTAGTAACGCGGTTGATGTAGTCGAACGTCTTCATAATCCAACCGATCCAAGTACCGAACGTACGGCACCTCCATGTTCAGCACACGTTCAGCACGATGACGTCCCTCGAGCTCTTGATCCAGTTGAGGACGAGGGAGAGTTCCATCAGCACGATGGCGTGGCGATGGTGATGATGAAGTTACTGGCGCAGGGCTTCGCCTAAGCACTACGACGATATGACCGAGGTGTTAACTATGGAGGGGGGCACTGCACACGGCTAGGAACAATTGATGTGTGTTCTAGAGGTGCCCTCCCCACGTATATAAAGGAGGGAGAGGGAGGGAGGTAGCCTAGGACGCGCCCAAGTAGGAGGAATCCTACTTGGGCCACTAGTCCAATTCGCCCCCTACCATATTTGGACAAGGGGGAAAGGAAGGAGGGGGAGGGGAAGGAAGTAGGAGTCCTACTTCATACTTTCCTTTCCCTCCTCTCCTTTCCCTTTCTCCCCACGTGGCTGGCCCTATAGGGGGCGCACCAGCCCCTTGTGGGCTGGTGTGTTCCCTTACTTGGCCCATTAAGCACATGTCTTTGCAGGGGGTTGCCTGGAACCCCTTCCGGTGACCCCGTATCACCCAGAACACTTCCAGTGTCCAAATATCATCATCATATATATGAATCTTTACCTCTCGACCATTTAGAGACTCCTCGTCATGTCCGTGATCTCATCCGGGACTCCGAACAAACTTCGGTCATCAAATCACATAACTCATAATACAAATCGTCATCAAACGTTAAGCGTGCGGACCCTATGGGTTCGAGAACTATGTAGACATGACCGAGACACATCTCCGGTCAATAACCAATAGCGGAACCTGGATGCTCATATTGGCTCCTACATATTCTACAAAGATCTTTATCGATCAAACCGCATAACAACATATGTTGTTCCCTTTTTCATCGGTATGTTACTTGCCCGAGATTCGATCGGCGGTATCATCATACCCATTTCAATCTCGTTACCAGCAATCTCTTACTCGTTTCGTAATGCATCATCCCATGACAAACTCATTAGTCACATTGCTTGCAAGGCTTATAGTGATGTGCATCACCGAGAGGGCCCAGAGATACCTCTCCGATACATGGAGTGACAAATCCTAATCTTGATCTATGCCAACCCAACAAACACCTTCGGAGACATCTGTAGAGCATCTTTATAATCACCCAGTTATGTTGTTTCGTTTGATAGCACACAAGGTGTTCCTCCGGTATTCGGAGTTGCATAATCTCATTGTCAAAGGAACATGTATAAGTCATGATGAAAGCAATAGCAATAAAACTAAACGATCATTA
Organism: Triticum dicoccoides; assembly: GCF_002162155.2. Classification (NCBI taxonomy): domain Eukaryota; kingdom Viridiplantae; phylum Streptophyta; class Magnoliopsida; order Poales; family Poaceae; genus Triticum; species Triticum dicoccoides. Next base: position 93,747,008 of record NC_041388.1, read on the forward strand.
TGCTATGCTAACGGATGGGTCTTGTCCATCACATCATGCTCTAATGATGTGACCCCGTTCATCAAATGACAACACATGTCTATGGTCAGGAAACATAACCATCTCTGATTAACAAGCTAGTCAAGTAGAGGCATACTAGCGACACTCTATTTTGTCTATGTATTCACACATGTACTAAGTTTCCGGTTAATACAATTCTAGCATGAATAATAAACATTTATCATGATATGAGGAAATATAAATAACAACTTTATTATTGCCTATAGGGCATATTTCCTTCAATTCTAACATCACCTCATTCTTGTTTTTCCTAAGAAAAGACTCTATATTTCTACTCCACCCTTTGGTCATCCTTCTAAAAGTCCCGACCTTATGCTGCCAAACATCCAAAAGATTGGTACTGTTACATCTAGTACTCCACGCTTTGTTTACTAACTCCCTAAAATCAGGCCTGGTGATCCACCATTTCTCAAACTTGAAACTCCTACCCCTATTGTTTTGTCCACTCCCAGAGTCCCACACAATGGGGGTATGATCACTTCCCACCCTAGGTAATGCCATGGCACTGGCCATAGGAAAATTAGCATCATACTCTGTGGAGGAGAAGATCCTATCAATCCTGGACATGATCAAATTATCTTGATTATTAGCCCAGGTATACATCCTACCTGACATGTTGATCTCCACCAGAGACCACATATCCACCCACACATTAAACTTATCTACCCACCTGTAATTGACATTCCTATTATTTTTATCCTCTGGGCACCTGACCAGATTGAAGTCACCCCCAATAATGCAGGGCCCAGACCACTCCACACACAACTCATGTAATTCAAAGATAAAAACATTTTTATCCTCTTCATAAGAAGGACCATAAACAGTAGTAAATCTAAAAAACTAAATCATTACTCCTATCTCTAACCACAACACTAACTGTGAACCTTCCTATCTTCCAACTAACTATCTCAAACACATCACAATCTACCCCAACCAAAATGCCTCCTGCAGAGCCAATGGAAGGTAACGAATTCCAGACAAAGTTCCTATTACCCATTAGGTTATTAAGGAAATTTTTGGATCACACTGCTTAGTTTCTTGAAAACCAACAAGACTAGAGTTTAGAGGCCAAATATTGTCCTCAATACATTTCTTTCTACCAAAAGCAAGTAAACCCCTAATATTCTGAAAGATGTACTTCCTTGGAACTTCTTGCTGGGGTGCTTGCCCCATCTAGTTTTAGTCCACAGGGACCAGATCCCAATTGTCAACTCCTCATCCCCACTCCTCATCCCCACTAAGGTCATCTACACTGTCTTTAAAAGCATTACTTTCTACAGCTATACCAGGATCATCTTTATCACTCAAACTACACCTACTTTTTTCAGAAACAACCACACCCACACTGTGTGTCATGCTAGCAGGAATAACATTGAAAGGTTTTTTCGAAGTTATACCTTTGATGGAAGAAATTTCCAAGTTCTCCATCTGGATCATTTTTGCTTTTTCCATGACATGCTGGTTTCCAACATTCCTGGTACTTTTCCTAGCTGACTGAACAGGTCCCCATTTTTTCGCTTCTTGCATTTTCTGTCCGCAAGTCCTCCCTCTTCAGGCACACTCTTGTTCACCTCCTCCACTTCCAAAGCCCTGAAATCTTGCATGATATCATCAGGCAGGGAAACCTCCTCGATCTCAACTCCTGAACTTTTATCCATGTCAACCCCTCCTAGCACTACACACTGCTCCTCCAAGTTTTCCACCTGCTACATTTCAGTGTATATGAACCTGGTAACTTCCTTTTTAGGGTCTTCTCTTGGCATCACAGACCCACAGTCCAGCCCTTGTTCTGAGGTGGCATTTTCATCTATTGGTTGACATATTTCCAGCTCATTTTCCTCTCTTTTTTATCTCTCATTATGGCTCTCTGTCTCCCATGCTGCTAGAACCAGCTCTCTTATGCACATTGTCCCCCCGTTGTTCCTCATTTGATCTTGGTGTTTTATCACTAGATTTTCCTAGCCTATTGTTAGTGTCCATCCTCTCTCCCTGTTGTGTTCCATCTCCATCACAATCCTCACTGTTATTGGGTTTTTCTTTCTCCACCACTTTCCTGACTATGGGAACTTCCACAGTCAGTTGCACCTTGAAGGACCCCCCCCCCCAGCTCAAAAAGCCTCTCGGAGGGAATTTTTGCAGGATCTTTGCACTGTATATTCACCCTAACATGTTCAAACAAGCTTTGCAACATGCCTTGCCAGTCCAGCTCCATCCATAGACCAAAAGTTGAGGTACATTGATCAAGAACTGACCATTCACACCATTTCGGCAGTAGGCCCCTGACC
>NC_041388.1:93749625-93760435 GCF_002162155.2 Triticum dicoccoides
AGTGTCCATCCTCTCTCCCTGTTGTGTTCCATCTCCATCACAATCCTCACTGTTATTGGGTTTTTCTTTCTCCACCACTTTCCTGACTATGGGAACTTCCACAGTCAGTTGCACCTTGAAGGACCCCCCCCCCAGCTCAAAAAGCCTCTCGGAGGGAATTTTTGCAGGATCTTTGCACTGTATATTCACCCTAACATGTTCAAACAAGCTTTGCAACATGCCTTGCCAGTCCAGCTCCATCCATAGACCAAAAGTTGAGGTACATTGATCAAGAACTGACCATTCACACCATTTCGGCAGTAGGCCCCTGACCTGCACCCACACCTCCACCAGCTCATCTAAATAGGCTAGTTCCTCTTTCCAGACTTCCACATTCACAGTAACATCCATGGAGGGGAGCCCAAAGCAAGGATACCCAGCCACTTGCTCAACTGAGATGTGCGGAGGGAACTTGACCAGGAAAGAATCCTCGTCTATCTCTCTTATTTGCCATGGCCAGTTAGTCTTGTAGATCATATAAAACTCCCTTGTTAGTTTCTCTTTGCTCACATGACCAAACTCAATGTAAACCACCCCACAATTCTTCAAATCCCTATAGAGTTCACCCCCAGCTCAAGCATTTCCAAATGGTAAAAGCCCAGCCCAGATGCAGCACTCCCTATGTACTGGGCCATTTGGTGTGGCCTCTTCTTGACAGGACAAGCATCAACTTGGTGAGTTGTGGATTTGCAGATAAAGCATTTTTTGGGTTTCTCACACATTGCTTTGTGGTGGCCTAGATCTCCACAGTTGTAGCAGGTAACCTGTGCGTATTCTGTTTAGTCTTTGGGCTGAATCATCTCTTCATCCGTAGCCGAAACCCCTGCCACACTCTTCTCCTGTGCCTTTTTCTGCTTCTCCTTCTGCTGCCCACCACTCTGCACCTGATTTTTTCCCCTTGATTTCCTTGTGCGCTACCCTGTCTGGTCCTCTGTTGCTGATCTCCACTAAATCCCTAGTTACTCTCCCACTCATTCCCAGGAAACATGGGAGGAGGGAAAGGGTATGCACCCGCAAACATCCATGGCGGTGGTGCCCCTGGGAAGCCATAGGCGAACGGGGGAGAGTAGGGGAATTGAGGGTGCCTGTCGTCCGGCGACACCCCGCCTTGGCTTTGTGGAGGGAGATCAGTACCTCTCCCCCTTCCCCTTCCTCTGTTGTTCTCTGCCATGCTCTTCCTCTTCCAGATCTCTTCAAAATTCAGCATGAATCTCCCTTTCCAGGGCGATTTAGAGCAACTGAAATCGACCGGACTCTAAAAATCGATGTACTTCACACTAGCCACAAAGCAATCCTCGCTGCAAAGCAGTTCCCTCTAAATTTGTCTCTCTGGATCCAGGCTAACACACTCCTCTGTTTAGGGTTTCCCCCTCTCGCCTTCTTATCCTCGTCGATGCGGGGAGTGGTTGGGGGAGATGGGGAAAGTGAAATCGAGTCCTCCCACAGCTGGCCAAAGTGGTGGCATCTACCTCACTCTCCCTGCCAGGGGGACCCACAGCCCAGCGACACATCCGAATCCTCCTTGCTCCTGCCGCCTCCTGCCCTGTTTGAATTTTGAACTGACCGTCAGAAGCTTCAGCAATGGCGGCCCCGCAATCCAGATTCAGCTGGAGGCCGGAGGCGGGGGTGAGAACTGAAGTGGAGTGCTCGACGGCATCACTCCCAGAATGCATTCCCACCGCAGCGCCCACCGAGGATCTTTTGATTTCACCTCCGCCCTCGCCCACAGCACGAACGCGGCCGGTGGAGAGTGTGGGAACGCGGGCATCCTTGCGCTTTCCTCCGTCGTGGCCTCGTCGTAGATCCTCACTGCTAGAATCCTCTGCTCCATGTCCGCCCTCCTCTGGCAGATCTCCGCATGCCTCACTGCTGCGGATCTCACGTTTGGGGCGGTCTCTGCCGCCACCGCTTGATCTGCCGCCTTCCACTCTCGCACGCACCGGATCCACGCCACGCTGGCGTCGCGGATCCTGGTCGCCCGCTTCACCCATCCCGGCGCCCTGGTCGCCATGAGCACCCCCTGTGGAACTGGTAAGATCGGCCTCACCATCTCTGGGAAGGCTTCGTAGACGGAAGGGGGCATCCGAGGGGATGGAGGGGGTGTGTCCGCGGTCGGTGCCCGCGGCCCTCGCCGGCGTGGAGGCATGCCGCGAGGCTGGAGTGGCGAGATCTGCAGGGACGATGGCTGTGGCGAGCGAGAAGCGAGGTTTCGCAAGAGCTATCCTAGCAGCGCTCATGCCGCGACGTAGTGTTTTACCGTGGTTTGCGGGCGGCTTGTCTGGGCACAACACATCTATGAAATTTTCCTAATTAGTTTTGGTTGTTCGTATTCTCTTATTACAATTCTACATCCATAATTTAGAAGGCACAGATTTAATCTACATGACTGGACTTTGGAGTAGACTAACCTTTCTTCCTTGCCTCTTCGCCCGCTCATCCTAACCTTCTTCGTCAATTCTTGGATCAACTGGAATCGATACTAGCAAGTAGCCAGGTCGGGCATGGGCATGCCTGATCGAAGCTTCTGTCGGCAGCGGCAGAACGAAGAAACAGGGGTGATCTGAGTGCCCACTGCGTGCGTGCGTTTCAAAGGGAGACAAAGTCCCTGGCCCTTTATTATATTCTTCAATGGTGGGTTTTGGCCTGGGAGATTTCGGCCTGCCAGCTCCTTCGACGCCACAGATGAGATGGGCCACTATGCGACAGACTATCGGTCCCCGCGCGCAATTTGGGCTGGCCCATGTGCGGGCCGGAGCGCCCCATGTTTGTTTGTTTTTTATTTTTTATCTTTATCTTTTGCATTTTTAAACTCCAAAAAATATTCAAGATTTAAAAAATCATTTATTTGAATTTCAGAAAATACTAATGAATTTTACAAAGATTTCGAATTTCAAAAATGTTAATGCATTTGAAAATGTTTCAAATTTCAAACTGTAGTTTTTAAAAAGTTCTCAGATTATAAAAATGCTCCAAATTTTAAAAATGTTCCCAAGATTCAAAAATGTTTCAAAACTCGAAAAACTATCAATTTCATCTTTGTGCCCGTCACTGGCGTGCACAAGACGTCCAAGTTGGTCGTCGTTGTGGTGACGTCAAAGTCGTCGTCCTCCTCTATGTCGTCGGTGTTCCATGCAACGGTGTTGTTGGTATCCACCATGTAGACCACAGTCCGGACCGTTGCCAAGTCGGTTGTTAGGATTGCCTCCGGGCAGTTGCTCAAGTCACTGTCCTCGTCAGACTCTTCCTCATCCAAGATCTGGTGAAGCGACTCCACCACTCAGACAAAGTGAAAGGTGGGGGAAGTTGAAGATTTTCATCGGCTCCTAGGCCTTCGACAAAGTGGGAGGTGCCGAATCATGTACACGGGTCTCATCACGCTGGCCAGTGACGAACTCCAAATTCCCAAAGATGAGAACCTGGCCTTCAACAAGGGGAGGGACAAGGCCGACTCACCCCGTTGAGTCAGCGACGAAGCTCATGGCGCCTAAATATAAAGATCAGGCCCTAAGCATAGACGCCACCAATAATGCTAGATCACATATGTATCTTGTTTCCAACAAGTGCACCCCATGCCTGGTGGCTGGAGTGCCATTGTCAGATTGGAATCTGACAGATCCCTCGACAGGGTACCGCAGCATTCGGATGATCGAGTTGGGGAACTCAAAGGCAAAGTTTACCCAGGTTTAGGCCCTCATGGTGAAGGTAAAACCCTACTTTCTAATTGTTCATAGGGTGCACAAGCACAATGTACGCAGATGTTCATATGTGTATCGAGGGAGTGAAACTATGAGATGTAAGATACCTAATGACTAGCCCGACCTCGCCTTATAGAGGACGAGACCTAGGATTACAAGTTTCTTAGTCGGCTAAGGCGGTTGAAGAGTCCTGGATCTCCCGTTCGGCGTGTCTTGGATGGCAAGCCGAATTCTTCCTTTGGTGGAGGCCATGGGCTGGGTAGAAGGCATGGGCAGGCGAGGGCTTTACTAGGTCTGGTGGGCCGACTTCTGGTGCCCTGGATACCCCGGATTCATGGCATCGTCAGTTTTGGTGGAAAGACAGCTACACTACTTTTTTTCCCTCTAAACAACTCCCGTTGGATTCTAGTTTGAGATAACTGGTGTCAGTTATACTAGCATTTTAGCATCAAATCTATTATTTTCTTCTTCAAGATTTGGATTGCAAAAACTCAGACATATATATTGATGATAGCTACGTCCAGAACAAGTTTCAGAATGTGATGTTTAATTGGATGGAGGTTGGCATAGCCTTATAACAAATAATGTACATACAATATGATATTAGAAGATAGAGAAGAGATAAATTGAATAAATAAACCAATAAGGCCGTCCAGATAGCATCATCAACTCCTGATTCGCGGGGTTCACAGATTCGAAGTTGACCCACATATCCAGATTGTTAATGAACGTGACTATATACGCATGTTTTTACATAACAACATTGCGGGCTGCGGCAGGACCGTTCATCTTGCAGAGCAACGCAACCCTTCCAAGCACACATAGCAAAGGGAAGGTCATCAATCCTCAAGGGTCAGAACTTGTGAGCACCTGGAAATGGTTTTGAGGTCCTGACTGAGACTTCAGGTTTAACTTAGCACACCCAGGTCACGTGTCAGTCGTCATCGCAAGGAAGGAGTGTTGGTATTTGTCCATGATCAACGAAATCAAGCCGGTTTAGCCTTACACTGCACAGGACATTCTCAGGGAGTTCTTCCTGCTTCTGGGCCTGCATGACACGCTCAACATTTTCAGTTCATCGACAAGTTATCCCTCCTAGCAACTTATCAAGAAGAATGAGTCATCATGCTACCTGTATGGTTAGACCCAGATCGATTACACCATGCTTCAGCCGTTCTCGGAAAGCTTCGAGCCCTTTCCTTGATATGAAGCTAAACCGGTGCACATCTAGGTCTATCTCCAAGTAATTTGATCCCTGTATGTCTCAAACCCATATGTTATATAGGAGTGGAGATGCTAGCAAAAAAAAACTAAAAAGATGGCATGCATCAAGAAAATGTCACGCACCACATAGAAGTTGTGTTGAGGCCGTGACAGAACTGGCTTTTCATTATAAGCCTGCACAAGTTTCCTCTCCGCAGAACTCAGATTCATATCATCTGGGTTAACCAACCCAGTCAATATTTTCAATCTTTCCCTGTAAGGAACAGTTGAGTCTAATGGAAACCCTTTGACCTTTTCTACCTCATCGCTTACAAGTCTCTGTAAATGAGACAGAAAACAGAGATCAAGGGCATATCAGTTCAGGTCATCAACATGCATCAGTTGTCTGCGAACAAAGACGGGAGAGAGAAAATTTACCTTGATACTCTCATAGAAGTAAGGAGAAATATCTTTCTCAAAGTTGTCGTTCAGTTTGAAATACAACACCAGGTTAATCCCTTCCCCATCGCTGTCCCCAAGGAAGATAGCAGTCGGATATGTAGGCATCTGGGTGCACAATACATACGCATTAGTAATCATTGCAATAACTAGCATCCTAAATGTTTAGGGGAAACCAGCGAGTTCTGACTATCATACCTGAATATTTACGATAAGTAACGAAGGAACTTTCTCACTTGGCCTTATAGATGGTAGCTCAATATGCTGGGCAATGTGATGTATTTTCCTTGGTGACATGAACATGTCCACGCCGATTGGAGTATATGGAGAACTTCCTGGGGCAGCTGCCTTCTTTTTGTCTCTACATAAAAGTTATACAAATTAAAACGAAGTTCATGTACTAGAAAATTACAAAACAAGACAAGCAAAGGGTGCACCAACTCTTACCTGAAAAAGCTTTCTCCGCGTAGCTTGAAGGTCGAAGGCTCAAGAATGGACCAACAACCTTCTGATATTTTCTCGCTGGCTTGAGGAATCAATAGCCCGGCTCTTGGACGAATCAAGTACCTCCTAGAGCCTGGGGATAGAGATTCAACATCAATCATATTTCTGAAAATTATCTAATGTAGAAAAAATATGGTAAGACACATCAGAGGAAAACTCACATATTTCAGTAATTTGCTCCCCATCAAAAGATGTCCTCGTGAAAGAGAGCCTGACAACTCCTGACTTCTTCTTTTGGCCCCGTGGGCTCGCCACTCCCAAAGGCTGAACCTTATTAGCATGACGAGGCGTGCACACTGGTGTCAAACTTTTGAAGATACTTTCATGAGATTTTTCTCCATCTTTGAAAGACTTCAAATTATTGCATGCCTCGTCACCTCTTCGAAGTTTTGTCAGCATTTTTACGCCATCATTTTTTGTCTTTGCTTCCTCCACCTTTGCACCAGAGATATCAGATGTTTCCGAACTTGCAATTTTAAGCCTCTCTGCTTCCTGAACACCGGATTGGCTTGATTTATCCATACAGTTTGCATCTCTTGTTAGGTACTGTTCAACAGCTTGAGCAACACATGAACTGTCGAAAAACTTCTCGAACTTCTGGATGCAATCAGCAATACATGAAGCATCTTCACACTGCACTAAGTGTGTCCTTCCTGCGCTCGACATGGCAGGAAAGTCTGCAAGAAAAGATTGTGCATAAATATATAAGAACAAATTCATATGCCTACTGCTAATCAAACCTGTCCAGAGAAAATACAATACCTCCGTTGACACTGCTGAAGTCCTCATCGGAATCAGACCCCAAAATACTGACAGAATCGAACCATGCTTCTTCCTGACATACAACTGCACCAATAGGGCAAAATATAAGGACTTTCGATCCTAAATGTGAAATGTAAAGACTTTGGATCCTAAAATGTATGAAAGTAACATGAAAACTCCGATTACCGCTTCCATTTTCAGAGTCTAGCTCGCTATGATGCCACTGCAGCTGTGTGAGGTGGAATGTTACATTAGAGCCATCGGATTTCCTGCGAGTGGCCGCGGAAGTCTCCACATGGACAACTTCTCCAGAAGCAGCACAGGTCCCCACATCACTGGCGCGTATGGTAGGCGTGTTTCTCAAAACCTTTCCGCGGCGATATGTGCAGCGCAATCTCTGCGGTCTCCGCCTTCTGCTTGAAGACACACAGGCACCCATGGTAGTAGTTGTGAGAGGATTTCTTCTTCAAAGGGTCTGACCAAAATGTAGACTTCCAAGAAGCTGCAGAAGAAAAAGGCTCAACAGAGATCAGCTGGCTTGTTCTTCACAGTGTGGAGATTACTTGTGTGCCTACCCTAGATTGCTTGTAGTACATCTGAAAGTTGGTTGCCTAATTCATGCAGCTGTATGAAAAACAACTAACTACAAATTTGTTTGATAAAAAGAAAGAAGATGGCAAGACACATCCATTTTATGGCTCTCTAAATCTTTGATGATAAAATAAACGATAAAAAAACAGGTCCCTCCTCCTACTAAAGATCTCGAGGGTGCTTAATTTAGAACTTAATATAATGGAACTTGCAGTGAGGGGACATGCATTGACCTAAGAACAAGATGCAGGAACCAAAGCAGACAATGAAACCATGAACGTCTTACCGTGACAATAGAAGGCGGAGAGATCAATCAAGATAACGCTAGCAAATTTCTTGAACGGCTACATGGATGGAACTGAAAATACCTGGTGATGAACAGGGCAAATGAGGCCGGAGATGTGATGCCTACTAGTAATCACCAGCGCAGCGCAGCACTCCGCCTCCTTGCGACAGCCTGCGCACAAATCCATTTATTGACCGTTCAAAAGTGGAAAGACATGTATGCTCATAATAAAACCGCAAATCAACAGTTGGTGTGCGCATCATCACTCACAGCTATAGAATTGATTTGAATCAAGGGAAAATGCTATACTAAATAAGAAGATGGTTGTACTGGAAACAACTAGGAGCTCCAGGTAAAAGAATAAACAAGTCTGAAGATTCCGCCGAGCTTTATTGCTGGTTGAACTTCTCAGCTCGACAAGTTGACTCCACGGCCACCAAAGAAGGATTTTTTTAAGCTTTTTAAGAGGCGAGGAACACAGAAACCCAGAGTGGAGTGGGGATTAAATTAGTCGGATTGAAACTAGCAACGGAGCTGGATCTTGCTACTTGTTTTCTTCTTTCCGAAAGGAAATGAAAGGAGAGGAAACCAAATAGTAGTCGCCAGCAAGAACCTGAAGGAGTCGGATTCACGTCTGCGCAGACTAATAATCCCATAAATCAAATGACAGCACAGACGAAAAAGCCCGGATGAATCGGAGAAACAGAGCAGACAAATTGGTCAAATGCAGGGGCATTTCTTTTTCTTTTTTCTTTTCTGAAGGAAGGGCCAGGCAGCAGCTCGATCAAAAGGGAGCGGCCTATTTATGAGCGGCAGAGGAAACAAGAGATGGTTTGCGTGAAAGTAACCCAGGCTGAATCCAAGCAGAAATCGACAACACAGCTGCGGCATTGGTGGATAAGCAGAAGAAGCGCTCGTGGTTGTGTGCGCTCTACCGACAAACCAACCCCGCCGGCAAAAGAAACACCAGATAAGCAGAAGATTTGGCAGTCGATCCAGAACAAGGAAGGCCGCCTCCTCCCCCGCCGCCAAGAACACCTGGGATCCCCTCCGAGCTCCCGGAAAGAGAAACAAGAAAAACAATCCTCGCGAGAAGAGCGAGCAGGGCGAGACGGGGAGGGAGAGAGAGAGAGGCGGGTACCGAAGCATCACAAGGAGGGGACGGGCGGCGGCGGCGAGGTGGCCGGCCGGAGCGGACGGTGGATGGAGATGGCCGGGCCGGCAGGAGCGAAGTCGCCGAGGTGGCGGTGGTGGTGGTGGTATCGTATATACACGTACTAGTATATACCCCCACGTGTGGATCGCAGGAGGGAGGGGGCTCGACTTCAAAGGCAGGTGGTGGTGGTGGGCAGGAAAAGGAAAGGTTGGAGGCTACAGTGCTGCGCGGCGTCATCGCCTTTCTCCTCCTGCGCCGCGCCGCGCACGGACGATCGGTTCGGAGTCCGGAAAAGAAAAAAATCGTGTTTGGCTCGGAGCATCGACCGATCTTCCGTTGTTTTCGGATTAGACAGTAGAGTACGCACGCTCTACTGTAGTGGAATCGTATATCGGGCAGAAATTGATTAATTTTTTGGTTGGGTGTGGTGGGCCGTGGGAGGTTGAGGATTTACTGCTGCTCGCGGGTCAGCAACAGTGCATGCTGTTACACGACACTGTAGACGGATTTAATGAGTGAGAGATATGGGATCGTCAGGTGCCAGTGGTGCTCATGCTCGAACCCTCTGTCAGACGCTCGGTACACATGCATGCAGTGCACGGCCCGACTTTGGTCATCGTCTGTTATAACTCATATTAGGCCCTCCACTATGTGTTCGGTGTCAGAAATTTAAAAAGTTTGCCACATACACTTCGATGCCACATGTAAAAAGTTTAGCACCGGCACCACAACGTGAAGGATTTGGCACCCATCCACCTCTGGCCCACCTACGTATAAACTAGTAATATATCAGCTCAAAGCAGTGTCTCGCCGGTGGTGCCTCGCATGCAAAAGTACAGTGGCTGCCTAGTTTATTGCCTCAACGAAATATGGCGTCGGAGCAAGTAGAGGAATCGATGCCCTGAAATTTTTATTTGGCATCGGCTGGGCTATGTAGGGCACCGGTGCCAAATGTTCAAAAAGTGAATTTGACATCGGTTTTGGCCTACACTTAGGGGCTTAGCCCAATGCGTTGTGGCCCAAGTTATCTTATCGACTTAGCCTAATTATCTTATCGTTTGTTTAGGAGCCAAATAAATCTTTTTATATTGTTAAAAAAAAGTAAACCTCTTTATATAAGGAGAGGAGATGTATCAATCTAATAATCAAGTAAGAAGCAATCATCATTTGCTCGTCTTTCTTTAGGGAGCCGGAAGATCTAACCCTAGCCGCCTCTTGCGCCGCCGCCGCCTCTTCTCCACCATGCAAGGATGGCGCCCAGCCATCGGCCGCCGCGCCCTCGTCCTCGTCATCCTTGGTATCAGGTAGCTTGGGTCCGATCATGTCTGCACCATCACCCACCCCGCTGCTGCCCACCTTGCCGCTGTCCACCACCGCCTGTAACACCCTGGATATGACTTTCCAATGTGTATTCCAACTCTTGCCGTTTCCGGCGTTAAGTTATTTTATTTTCTCGGGTTCGGGGTTTTGTCTCCGTGTGTTGTTATCGTTGTCATGCATCTTATATCATGTCATCATGTGCATTGCATTTGTATACGTGTTCATCTCATGCATTCGAGCATTTTCCCCGTTGTCCGTTTTGCATTCCGGCGCTTCGTTCTCCTCCGGTGGTCAATTCTACCTTTCTTTCGTGTGTGGGGATTAAACATTTCCGGATTGGACCGAGACTTGCCAAGCGGCCTTGATTTACTACCGGTAGACCGCCTGTCAAGTTTCGTACCATTTGGACTTCGTTTGATACTCCAACGGTTAACCGAGGGACCGAAAAGGCCTCGTGTGTGTTGCAGCCCAACACCCCTCCAATTTGGCCCAAAACCCACCAAAACCTTCTCCATCATCTAGAGCGTTCGATCACGATCGCGTGGCCGAAAACCGCACCTCACTTGGACTCTCCTAGCTCCCTCCACCTCTATTTAAAGACCCCCCCGTTCCAAATCTCAGATCCCCTCCCCGAAACCCTAAAAAATCCCCAGATCCGCCGCACCGGACGTGTCCGGCCCGCGCCGGACAACGTCCGCCGGCAACCACCGCCACTCAGCGCCCGCCACGTGTCGCCGCCATCTTTCCCCCCCGCCGGCCCGCTCGGGCCCGAGACCGGCCCCCTTGAGCCCATCA
>NC_041388.1:93760610-93776036 GCF_002162155.2 Triticum dicoccoides
CGCTCCGCCCCGCTCCGCCCTCCGACCACCGCGCCGGCCCCGCCGCCGACCCGGCCCCACCGGGAACGCGCCGCTAGGAGCTCGCCGGCCACGGCTCCGGTCTCTTCTCCAAGTCCGGCGACCCTCCGGCGACCTCGAAGCTCCGGCCGACGAACCTCGTAGAGCGTGCCAGATCTGAGATCTAAAATCTCGAGGGTTGACTTTTTGCCCGAAACCCTAGTTCATATGCTCCTGTTCATCGTGCTATAACTTTGCATCCGTAGCTCCGTTTCGCGCATATAGCATATCAAAATGTTCGTCTCAAAGAGTACATCATTTCATTCCATTGCATCATTTTCATTTGAGTTCATCTTGATGCCCGAAATGCTGTTAGAAAAGGGCTACTTGAGATAATTGTCAGATCTGTTACTCCATTTAGATATTTGTCATTTTTGCCATGATTATTGTGTGCATGATATGCCCCTGAGCTCTACATATGTTTTGTTAAGGGGTTTGCCATCTTTCCAAAGGTGGAACCCATGTATTTTTGTGATGTGTGTGATGACTAGCACAAGCTTGCAAAGTGAGGCACTTGGTAATGCTGATTTCAGGGACTTAGCATTTCCACTAAGTCCTTAAGCTGTTTATCTCATATGGCCATATGTTCATGTTGTTTCCTAGTGATCCGTGCCTCTTTTGAGGATGATCAGTAAGGGTGTTTTTTTAATCTTGTAGAGCTCTATCCATCCATGTCTTTGTTTGAAATTATGGAGCACCCTAGCTTGAGTCAATCGAGCTCTACTTTTGCTACTTCGTGAATCTGGGCAGATTGTCTACTTATTAGCGATTTTGCCGGGGATGTTGTAGTTGATCCGTGCATGCTATGCTATTGTTCTTGCCATGTCTAGCTTGCATTTTGTGTATTCTTGATGGGTGTATACTTAGATTATCATGACTTGCTCTGTGGTGAGTGCATCGAGCTCGAAAACATGCCTACTTGATATCTGTTTCAGCATGTTCCAGTTTTCACTAAGTCTGAGAACTGATTATGTTTTTGCCTTGTTCACATGCTTGCAATTGTATTTTCTGATCCCTTTTGGCTCAAGGTCACTAAGGGACTTTTGTTAAGCTCTTTGAGTAGCTCCATGCCATGCTTTACTTTGCCATGTTCAGGTCCTGTAGCATATAATTTTGTTGCTCCGAAGAGTGCTATCTGATCTGAGATTCCAGACAAGTGTTAATTTCAATAAGTCTGAAATCTGTTTACCATATGCATTTTTGCCATGCTTGTTTGAACCTGTTAATGGATGATTTAGCCGTAGCTCAGTGCTAGACTTTTGTTAAGCATCTTTAATGCATCCCTGCCATGCATTTTTATGCCATGTTTGAGTGTTGTAGAATGTTCATCTCGTTGCATTAGATGGCTACTTGCTGTAAATCGCAGACCGGTGTCATAATTGAATCGCTTGCCATTTCCAAACTGTAACTCCGATTCCGGCGTTCTTTATATCGTTTTCAAGCGATTTAATCTCATGTTTCCAGTGGCACACTTGGATTCCCAAGTTGAGGCCAGGTTCATGCATTCCTTGTCAAATCTTGCATATGCATCCCGCATCGCATCCCGCATAGCATACCATCCTTGCATCATATTGTTTGAGCTTTGCACGTGGTTGATTGTGTCCTTGTTGCTTGTTTGTCTTGTTTGGGTAGAGCCGGGAGACGAGTTCGCTAATGAGGAGCCCGTTGAGTTTGCTTTCGAGGATCCAGTCAACTCTAACAACTTGGCAGGCAAGATGATCATACCCTCGAAATCACTACTATCTTTGCTTTGCTAGATGCTCGCTCTTTTGCTATGTCAATGCTACGATGCCTACCACTTGCTTTCAAGCCTCCCAAATTGCCATGTCAAACCTCTAACCCACCATGTCCTAGCAAATTGTTGATTGACTATGTTACCGCTTTGCTTAGCCCCTCTTATAGCATTGCTAGTTGCAGGTGAAGATTGGAGGCCGTTCCTTGTTGGAACATCTATTTACTTGTTGGGATATCATTATATTGCCATGTTATCTTAATGCATCTATATACTTGGTAAAGGGTGGAAGGCTCGGCCTCTCGCCTAGTGTTTTGTTCCACTCTTGCTGCCCTAGTTTCTGTCATATCGGTGTTATGTTCCCGGATTTTGCGTTCCTTACGCGGTTGGGTTATAATGGGAACCCCTTGATAGTTCGCCTTGATTAAAGCTTTTCCAGCAATGCCCAACCTTGGTTTTACCATTTGCCACCTAGCCTCTTTTCCCTTGGGTTTCCAGAGCCCGAGGGTCATCTTATTTAAACCCCCCCGGGCCAGTGCTCCTCTGAGTGTTGGTCTAAACCGAGTAGACTGCGGGGCCACCTCGGGGCAACTTGAGGGTTGGTTTTACTTGTAGGATGTCTCATCTGAGTGTGCCCTGAGAACGAGATATGTGCAGCTCCTATCGGGATTTGTCGGCACATTCGGGCGGTGTTGCTGGTCTTGTTTTAACCTGTCGAAGTGTCTTGAAGAACCGAGATACCGAGTCTGATCGGAACTTCTCGGGAGGAGGTCTATTCCTTCGTTGACCGTGAGAGCTCGTCATGGGATAAGTTGGGACTCCCATGCAGGGATTTGAACTTTCGAAAGCCGTGCCCGCGGTTATGGGCAGATGGGAATTTGTTAATGTCCGGTTGTAGATAACTTAAACCTTAACTTAATTAAAATGAATCAAACGTGTGAGTTACCGTGATGGCCTTTTCTCGGCGGAGTCCGGGAAGTGGACACGGTGTTGGAGTAATGCTTGCCGCAGGATGCCCTCTAGTTATTCGTTCGCGCTTTGCCTTCTCTTCTCGCTCTCTTTTGCGAACAGGATAGCCACCATATATGCTAGTCGCTTGCCGCAGTTCCACATATTTTTACCTTGCCATACCTATTAAGCTTAAATAGTCTTGATCGCGAGGGTGCGAGATTGCTGAGTCCCTGTGGCTCACAGATTACTTCCAAACCAGATGCAGGGCCTGATGATTCCGCTCCAGGTGACGCGCTTGAGCTCAAGTGGGAGTTCGACGAAGACTCTCAACGATACTATGTTTCTTTTCCTGATGATCAGTAGTGGTGCCCTGTTGGGGGTGATCGGGACCGTGTCGCATGTTGGGTTATCTTTTATTTTGGCGCCGTAGTCGGGCCATGAGTGTTTGATTGATGTAATGTTATTTATGCACTTGAATGACGTGGCGAGTGTAAGCCAACTATGTTATCTCCCCTTTTATTATCTATATATTACATGGGATGTTGTGAAGATTGCCTAACTTGCGACATATGCCTTCAATGCGATTATGCCTCTAAGTCGTGCCTCGACACGTGGGAGATATAGTCGCATCGAGGGTGTTACAAGTTGGTAATCAGAGCCTTCCCCGACCTTAGGAGCCCCATTGCTTGATCGTTTTTAGCGGCCGAGTTGTGTCTAGAAAAATGTTTTGAGTCATTTAGGAATTATATATCGGAGAGTTTAGGAATTCTTTTTACTTCCCAGTCTCCTCATCGCTCTGGTAAGGCATCCTAACAAAGAGTTTTGACTCTTCTCTTCTCAAATTTCACTAAAAAAAATTAGGATCACGCGGGTATCTTGGAATCGTTCCGATGGTTTTATGACGAGAACATTGTCTTGGTGCCTCCTGTCAGGGGTTTTGTGGAAGTGTCCCGGGGAGTTGAGCTCTGAGGTGTTGTCGTCATAATTTTATCATTGCAGTTCTGGAATACCTGAGTTTAGTACGCCGACATCGAAAATCTCTTTTATGCAGTTCGTTGGTGAGATAACCTCGACGCCACCCAGTACTGGGGCGGGAGTTCGGGAGTATCGCCATAACTTGTATAATGGATGCTTTTTGAAGGTTGAGGTAGATGGTTTCCGAAGTTTTTTCTCGGTTATGTGTTGAAGGATGGATACAGCTGGATGTAGGAATCGCTAGATTTGGGTGAGATATTATGCTTCCCCTGTATCCCCAACACCTGATTGCATAACCGGAAAGGTTCGGGAGTTTCATAGGTGGGAATTCTTGTAGCTCTAGTTCTTCTTCCACGGATATTTGGTTTTAGATTGGGATTTCTTACCGAGTATTCGTTCTTGATCCGTACCTTGTTGATTTATTTCTCTACCTTAATTCTACGTGGCTTCTCAATTTATGGATATGTGACCATTTCAAGAGGAATGCATTCGTTCATTTTGTTCGGATGTGAAGACTATATGTTGCAATTTTCATTCCGTTGGATTCAGCTTCATTTATCTGTCTATGTGCTAACGGTGGTCAACCTCTTCAGGATGGCTCCCGCTAAGAGCACCAATCAGAATCAGAATCAGGATCCGCCACCACCTCCTCCTCCTCCTCCGGAGGCATGGCAAGCTGTGATGGCCGCAACCAATGCAACACACATAGTTGATCATGCAAATTCTTCAAGAGCGCAATCAAGGCAGCCAAGGGAACCAAGGCAACAATTAGAATCACTTTGCTACACTCAACCAGTTCCTTGCTAACGGACCAAAGACTTTCAGCAATTGTGTTGAGGCAACCGATGATGACGATTGGCTTGTGGATCTGTGCAAGCATTTCGAGTGCAGTAACGTCAGGCCTGAGGACTTCGTCAAGTTCGCTTCCTTCCAACTCAAAGATCAAGCTGCAGAATGGTTCCAGCAGTACAAGGATTCCAGAGGTGGACGTGTGATTACTTGGGATGAATTCCGTCAAGATTTCAGAGCTCACCATATCCCTCAGAGCGTGGTTGGAAGCAAGCGTGAGGAATTCCGCAACCTGAAGCAAGGCTCTTTGTTTGTCTATGACTACAACAAGTTGTTTCAGAAGCTCGCCCGCTTTGCCAAGCAGGACGTCCCTGATGAGAAGAGCATGATATACCAGTTTAGGGGTGGTCTCAGAGAAGAGATTCAGCTAGCTCTTGTTCTCTTTGAGCCCTTGAGGTACGATGAGTTCTACAACATGGCACCGAAGCAAGAGGCCACTCAACTGAGGTGTGATGCTTCCAAGAAGCGAGTCAGAGATGCTACTCCCTCTTCCTCTACTCAAGTGGCCAAGCAGCAGAAGTATTGGCTTCCTCCTCCTCCGTTCCGTCAGCCGTATCAGCAGAAGAGCAAAGGTGGCAGTGGATCTTCCCACCCACCCAACCCTGGCTTTCAGAACAAGACTTTGTCTCAAGCTCCAAGATCGAGTGCTCCGTATCATCGTCCGCTTTCAGAGGTCACGTGCAACAAGTGCCAACAAAAGGGTCACTATGCCAACAAGTGTCTCAATCAGAGGCGCCTCCCTCCTCCTCCTCTTGTGAGATCGGCAAGTACAGCTGTGGTCAAGCATAACCCCAAGCACGCCAAGGTCAACTTGATGAATGCAGCTCAGGCAGAGGACTCGTCAGATGTCATCATGGGTAACCTTCCTGTTAACAATGTTCCTGCAAAAGTACTTTTTGATACTGGTGCATCGCATTCTTTCTTGTCATGCCCTTTTGCATCGAAGCACAATGTTGATACTGAGATCATGCCCAAAGTCATGCAAGTTGTTTCTCCCGGCAAGCTTTTGACTTCTAGTTTGGTTGCTCCCGATATCTCTATCACGTTGGGCGACTACAAGTTTCTTTCTTCTCCGGTGGTTCTTGGTAACTCGGATATTGATCTTATTCTTGGGATGGATTGGCTTTCTAAGCACAAGGCTCAGCTTGATTTTGCTGCAAGGCAGATTCAATTGACTCATTCGTCTGAGGATGTAATTGTCTTTGCCGCTCGTGAGGATACCATCCGTCTATTTTCTCTCAATGAGAAGGGTGAACTGGATGCTATCTCGCAAATTCCAGTCGTTTGCGAATATCAAGACGTCTTTCCAGAAGAGCTTCCAGGAATGCCTCCGCACCGGCCAGTTGAATTCATCATTGATCTTGAGCCCGGTACGGAACCTGTGTGCAAGCATCCTTACAAGCTCGGACCTGAAGAGTTGAAGGAGCTGAAGAAGCAACTCGATATTCAAGAGAGAATGGGTCTCATCCGGCCTAGTTCTTCTCCATGGGGTTGTGGTGTTCTTTTTGTGAAGAAGAAGGATGGAACGGACCGGCTTTGTGTTGATTACCGTGCATTGAACAAGAAGACCATCAAGAACAAATACCCACTTCCCAACATCAATGAGCTGTTCGAACAACTCAAAGGTGCCCAAGTATTCTCCAAGCTTGATCTTCGTATGGGTTATCATCATATTCGAATCCGTGAGCAAGATATTCCCAAGACGGCTTTCAGGACAAGCTATGGTTCATATGAGTACACTGTCATGTCTTTTGGCCTCGTCAACGCTCCTCCGACTTTCTCCCGCATGATAAACTTCATCTTCAACGCCTACACCAATGACTTCGTTTTGGTCTATCTCGACGACATTCTGGTTTTCTTGAAGAACAAGGAAGATCATGCCAAGCACTTGCGTTTGGTACTCGATAAGCTGAGGGAACACCAGTTCTACGCCAAGTTCTCCAAGTGCGAATTTTGGCTCGATGAGGTTCTTTATCTTGGTCATATCATCTCTGCCAAGGGCATTGCCGTGAATCCTGAGAAGGTGTCTGCAATTGTGAATTGGGAACCTCCTCAGAACGTGAAGCAACTCCGTAGCTTCCTCGGTATCGCAAGCTACTGTCGAAGATTCATTGAAAACTTTTCTAAGATCGCGAAGCCTCTCTCAAATCTTCTCCAGAAGCACGTCAAGTACGTTTGGTCTCCGGAGTGTGACATTGCTTTCAACACTTTGAAAGAGAAATTGATCATAGCTCCAGTTCTCACTCTGCCTGATGAATCCAAGCCGTACGAGGTCTTTTGTGATGCCTCTCTCCGAGGTCTTGGCGCAGTGTTGATGCAAGAGAAGAAATTTGTTGCTTATACCTCTCGCCAGTTGAAGCCCAATGAGAAGAACTACCCCACTCATGATCTCGAGTTGGCGGCAGTTGTGCATGCTCTTTTGACTTGGAGACATCTCTTATTGGGAAGAAAAGTGGACATTTTCACTGATCACAAGAGTCTCAAGTACATCTTCACTCAGCCTAATCTCAACCTTAGGCAAACTCGATGGGTCGAGATGATTCAAGAATATAATCTGAGTATCGAGTATACTCCAGGCAAGGCCAATGTGATTGCTGACACTTTGAGCAGGAAGGCTTATTGCAACAGTCTGATTGTCAAGCCTTATCAACCCGAACTTTGTGAAGCTTTCCGCAAACTTAATCTGCAAGTTGTTCCTCAAGGTTTCCTCGCCAACCTTCAAGTCTCTCCTACCTTGGAAGACCAGATTCGCCAAGCCCAGCTTCTTGATGCTATGGTGAAAAAGGTGAAGATTGGGATTGCCAAGAGTCAACCCAAGTACAAGTGCTACCGCCTTGATGACAAGGATACGCTCTTCTTCGAGGATCTTATTATTGTACCCAAAGGTGAACTTCGTAAAGTGATCATGAACGAGGCTCACAATTCTCTCCTCTCCATCCACCCTGGGAGCACGAAGATGTATCAGGACCTCAAGCCGGCTTATTGGTGGACTCGAATGAAGTGCGAGATCGCTCAATTCGTGAATGAGTGTGATGTCTGCAGAAGAGTGAAGGCAGAACACCAAAGGCCAGCTGGTCTCCTCCAACCTCTCGCCATTCCAGAATGGAAGTTTGACCACATTGAGATGGACTTCGTGACTGGGTTTCCAAAGTCCAAGCGTGGCAATGATGCTATATTTGTTGTCATCGACAAACTCACCAAAGTGGCTCACTTTCTGCCTATCAAAGAGTCAATCACTGCAGCTCAATTGGCGGCACTCTATACCTCTCGAATTGTCTCTCTGCACGGTATTCCACAAGTGATCTCTTTAGACCGTGGCAGCATCTTTACCTCCAAGTTTGGGATTCTTTTCAGAAGGCCATGGGCACCAACATCCGTTTCAGCACAGCTTTCCATCCTCAAACTAGCGGTCAAGTCGAGCGTGTCAACCAGATTCTTAAAGATATGCTCAGGGCTTGTGTGATCTCCTTCGGCATGAAGTGGGAGGATTGTCTTCCATATGCTGAATTCTCCTACAACAACAGTTTTCAAGCAAGTTTGGGCAAGGCCCCATTTGAAATTCTGTATGGCAGGAAGTGCCGTACCCCTCTCAACTGGTCTGAAACCGGTGAATGTCGGCTTTTGGGAAATGACTTAATCACATAGGCAGAGGAAATGTGCAAAGTCATTCGAGATAACCTCAAAGCAGCCCAATCCCTCCAGAAGAGCTACTATGACAGTAAGCATCGTGATTTGGCTTTCGAGATCGGAGATCATGTTTACCTCCGCGTCTCTCCTATGAAAGGTACTCGTCGCTTCGGTATCAAAGGGAAGCTTGCCCCCAGATATGTGGGACCTTTCAAGATTGTCAGCAAGAGAGGCGATCTCGCCTATCAACTCGAGCTTCCTTCAAACTTTGCAAATGTTCAAGATGTGTTCCATGTCTCTCAGCTCCAAAAGTGCTTCAAGACTCCTGACCGCACCGTCAACTTCGGGGACATTAAGCTCCAAGAAGATCTCTCTTATCATGAGCACCCAGTTGCTATTCTTGAAGAGACTGAACGCAAGACTCGCAACAAGTCAATCAAATTCCTCAAAGTCAAGTGGTCACACCATTCCGACCGTGAAGCTACCTGGGAACGCGAGGATCGCCTCTGTTCTGAGTACCCGGCGTTCTTTCAGTCCTAGATCTCGGGATGAGATCCTTTCGTAGTGGTGGAGTGTTGTAACACCCCGGATATGACTTTCCAATATGTATTCCAACTCTTGCCGTTTCCGGCGTTAAGTTATTTTATTTTCTCGGGTTCGGGTTTTTGTCTCCGTGTGTTGTTATCATTGTCATGCATCTCATATCATGTCATCATGTGCATTGCATTTGTATACGTGTTCATCTCATGCATTCGAGCATTTTCCCCGTTGTCCGTTTTGCATTCCGGCGCTTCGTTCTCCTCCGGTGGTCAATTCTACCTTTCTTTCGTGTGTGGGGATTAAATATTTCCGGATTGGACCGAGACATGCCAAGCGGCCTTGGTTTACTACCGGTAGACCGCCTGTCAAGTTTCGTACCATTTGGACTTCGTTTGATACTCCAACGGTCAACCGAGGGACCGAAAAGGCCTCATGTGTGTTGCAGCCCAACACCCCTCCAATTTGGCCCAAAACCACCAAAACCTTCTCCATCATCTAGAGCGTTCGATCACGATCGCGTGGCCGAAAACCGCACCTCATTTGGACTCTCCTAGCTCCCTCCACCTCTATTTAAAGACCCCCCATTCCAAATCTCGGATCCCCTCCCCGAAACCCTAAAAAATCCCCAGATCCTCCGCACCGGACGTGTCCGGCCCGCGCCGGACAACGTCCGCTGGCAACCGCCGCCACTCAGTGCCCGCCACGTGTCGCCGCCATCTCTCCCCCGCCGCCGGCCCGCTCGGGCCCGAGACCGGCCCCCGCGAGCCCATCGCCTCCGCCGCCGCTCGCCCGAGGCCGCCCGAGCCCTCTCCCTCGCCGCGCCGCCCGCCTCCTGCTCGCCGGCGCCGCCCCCGCCGCCCTGCTCTGGCCTCGCCAGCGACCGCCGCGTCCGCCTCCCGGGGCGCCGCTCCGCCCCGCTCCGCCCTCCGACCACCGCGCCGGCCCCGCCGCCGACCCGGCCCCACCGGCAACGCGCCGCCAGGAGCTCGCCGGCCCCGGCTCCGGTCTCCTCTCCAAGTCCGGCGACCCTCCGGCGACCTCGAAGCTCCGGCCGACAAACCTCGTAGAGCGTGCCAGATGTGAGATCTAAAATCTCGAGGGTTGACTTTTTGCCCAAAACCCTAGTTCATATGCTCCTGTTCATCGTGTTATAACTTTGCATCCGTAGCTCCATTTTGCGCATATAGCATATCAAAATGTTCGTCTCAGAGAGTACATCATTTCATTCCATTGCATCATTTTCATTTGATTTCATCTTGACGCCCGAAATGCTGTTAGAAGAGGGATACTTGAGATAATTGTCAGATCTGCTACTCCATTTAGATATTTGTCATTTTTGCCATGATTATTGTGTGCATGATATGCCCCTGAGCTCTACATATGTTTTGTTAAGGGTTTTGCCATCTTTCCAGAGGTGCAACCTATGTATTTTTTTGATGTGTGTGGTGACTAGCACAAGTTTGCAAAGTGAGGCACTTGGTAATGCTGATTTCAGGGACTTAGCATTTCCACTAAGTCCTTGAGCTGTTTATCTCATATGGCCATATGTTCATATTGTTTCCTAGTGCTCCGTGCGTCTTTTGAGGATGATCAGTAAGGATGTTTTTTTAATCTTGTAGTGCTCTATCCATACATGTCTTTGTTTGCAATTATGGAGCACCCTAGCTTGAGTCAATCGAGCTCTACTTTTGCTGCTTCGTGAATCTGGGCAGATTGTCTACTTGTTAGCGATTTTGCCGGGGATGTTGTAGTTGATCCGTGCATGCTATGCTATTGTTCTTACCATGTATAGCTTGCATTTTGTGTATTCTTGATGGGTGTATGCTTATATTATCATGACTTGCTCTGTGGTGAGTGCATCGAGCTCGAAAACATGCCTACTTAATATCTGTTTCAGCATGTTCCAGTTTTCACCAAGTCTGAGAACTGATTATGTTTTTGCCTTGTTCACATGCTTGCAATTGTATTTTCTGATCCCTTTTGGCTCAAGGTCACTAAGGGACTTTTGTTAAGCTCTTTGAGTAGCTCCATGCCATGCTTTGCTTTGCCATCTTCACGTCCTGTAGCATATAGTTTTGTTGCTCCGAAGAGTGCTATCTGATCTGAGATTCCAGACAAGTGTTAATTTCACTAAGTCTGAAATCTGTTTACCATATGCATTTTTGCCATGCTTGTTTGAACCTGTTAATGGATGATTTGGCCGTAGCTTAGTGCTAGACTTTTACCATTTGCCACCTAGCCTCTTTTCCCTTGGGTTTCCAGAGCCCGAGGGTCATCTTATTTAAACCCCCCCGGGCCAGTGCTCCTCTGAGTGTTGGTCCGAACCGAGTAGACTGCGGGGCCACCTCGGGGCAACTTGAGGGTTGGTTTTACTCGTAGGATGTCTCATCTAAGTGTGCCTTGAGAACGAGATATGTGCAGCTCCTATCGGGATTTGTCGGCACATTCGGGCGGTGTTGCTGGTCTTGTTTTAACCTGTCGAAGTGTCTTGAAGAACCGAGATACCGAGTCTGATCAGAACGTCTCGGGAGGAGGTCTATTCCTTCGTCAACTGTGAGAGCTTGTCATGGGATAAGTTGGGACTCCCCTGCAGGGATTTGAACTTTCGAAAGCCGTGCCCGCGGTTATGGGCAGATGGGAATTTGTTAATGTCCGGTTGTAGGTAACTTAAACCTTAACTTAATTAAAATGAATCAAACGTGTGAGTTACCGTGATGGCCTCTTCTCGGCGGAGTCCGGGAAGTGGACACGATGTTGGAGTAATGCTTGCCGCAGGATGCCCTCTAGTTATTCGTTCGCGCTTTGCCTTCTCTTCTCGCTCTCTTTTGCGAACAGGATAGCCACCATATATGCTAGTCGCTTGCCGCAGTTCCACATATTTTTACCTTACCATACCTATTAAGCTTAAATAGTCTTGATCGCGAGGGTGCGAGATTGCTGAGTCCCTGTGGCTCATAGATTACTTCCAAACCAGATGCAGGGCCTGATGATTCCGCTCCAGGTGACGCGCTTGAGCTCAAGTGGGAGTTCGACGAAGACTCTCAACGATACTATGTTTCTTTTCCTGATGATCAGTAGTGGTGCCCTGGTGGGGGTGATCGGGACCGTGTCGCATGTTGGGTTATCTTTTATTTTGGCGCCGTAGTCGGGCCATGAGTGTTTGATTGATGTAATGTTATTTATGCACTTGAATGACGTGGCGAGTGTAAGCCAACTATGTTATCTCCCCTTTTATTATCTATATATTACATGGGATGTTGTGAAGATTGCCTAACTTGCGACATATGCCTTCAATGCGATTATGCCTCTAAGTCGTGCCTCGACACATGGGAGATATAGTCGCATCGAGGGTGTTACACCGCCGCCCACTCCACTGCGCCGCTGGCATTTCCCACCGTCGCGGTCGACAACTTCGCCACGCGGCTGGCGCTTCCGCCACCACGGTCGACAACTCCATCGCGTCGCTCGGCTCCTCCGCGGGGGCCTCCACCGGCTAGTCGCTGCCCGTCACCGCGCCACCTGTCGTCGTCTACTCCCCGGCAGAGATCACCGGGGTCCTTAATGACCTCGTCACCACCATCCAGGGCATCCGCCTCTACCTGGCCGGGCCTTACGGGCAGCCGCCGCCCTTGCCGTCGGCTGCCGCGATCGGGCTAGCCGCCTGCCCTGATACGCGGCCACCACGGCATCGATCGGGCCTCTACACCACCACTGGCCTGGTCAGCCGCCGCCCGCTGTCGCCCCCTACTGGCCGCGGTGGCCTGCTCCGGCGATCGCCGCGCCTCCGACGCCTCCTGGGTCCGGGCAGCCGCCGCCCCAGCTGCCGGCCCCACCGCTGCCACGCCTCCATGGCCACAGTGGCCGGCCCCGGCCCTCGTTGCGTCCCCCACGCCATCTAGGTCCGTGCCGCCGCAGCCGCAGCTGCCAGCCCCGCCACCGCCCAGCACGGGGCCCGGGTCGCCCACGCAGGGAGGCGTACCAATCTAGCAAGTCTGCTTACCGCCGTCGTCGTCCCCAATACCGGCCTGGCTGATCGAATCATCGCCGCCACCCGTCTACACGTCGACAAGAGACCCGCCGGCACCCACTCTGCAGTTCGGTGATCCGTCCGGCTCGGCGGGAAACTCCACGAGCCGCGGCCATGCTGAGCGGGCGCCCCAATCCTCGCTGCTTTGCACCTCCAAGCCAGTCGTCCACGACGCTTTGACTCAGACACTGCCGCGGTTTGCCAAAATGGACTTCGCCACTTATGACGACACGGAGGACCCCCTCAACTGGCTCAACCAATGCGAGCAGTTCTTTCACGGGCAGCGCACCCTTGCCTCGGAGTGTACCTGGCTCGCCTCTTACCACCTCCGCGGCGCGGCACAGACCTGGTACTACGCCCTCGAGCAGGACGAGGGCAGCATGCCCCCTTGGGAGCGCTTCTGTGAGCTCTGTCTTCTTCGTTTTGGGTCACCGATCCGCGGGAGCCGCCTGGCAGAGCTAGGTCGCCTTCCCTTCACCTCCACGGTTCAGGACTTCGCCGACTGCTTCCAGGCCCTGGCATGCCACGCTTTGGGCATGACGGCGCAGCAGCGGGCCACCCTCTTCGTCGGTGGACTTCCAGATCACATCCGCATGGACGTGGAGCTTCGGGGACCCCAGGATCTCCCGACGGCCATGTACTACGCCCACGCATTCGAGCGCCGCGTGGTGGCCATCCAGCAGCCCTCACCGTCCCGGGCCATGATGACCCACAAGTATAGGAGATCTATCATAGTCCTTTCGATAAGTAAGAGTGTCGAACCCAACGAGGAGCAGAAGGAAATGATAAGCGGTTTTCAGTAAGGTATTCTCTGCAAGTACTGAAATAAGTGGTAACCGATAGTTTTGTGATAAGATAAGTTGTAATGAGCAACAAGTAACAAAAGTAAATAAAGTGCAGCAAGGTGGCCCAATCCTTTGGTAGCAAAGAACAAGCCGGAACAAACTCTTATAATAGGAAAACCGCTCCCGAGGACACATCGGAATATCGTCAAGCTAGTTTTCATCACGTTCATATGATTCGCGTTCGATACTTTGATAATTTGATATGTGGGTGGACCGGTGCTTGGGTGCTGTTCTTACTTGAACAAGCATCCCACTTATGATTAACCTCTATTGCAAGCATCCGCAACTACAACAAAAGTATTAAGGTAAACCTAACCATAGCATGAAACATGTGGATCCAAATCAGCCCCTTACGAAGCAACGCATAAACTAGGGTTTAAGCTTCTGTCACTCTAGCAACCCATCATCTACTTATTACTTCCCAATGCCTTCCTCTAGGCCCAAATAATGGTGAAGTGTTATGTAGTCGACGTTCACATAACACCACTAGAGGCTAGACAACATACATCTTATCAAAATATCAAACGAATACCAAATTCACATGACTACTAATAGCAAGTCCTCAGGAACAAACATAATTACTCACAAAGCATATTCATGTTCATAATCAGAGGGGTATTAATATGCATATAGGATCTGAACATATGATCTTCCACCAAATAAACCAACTAGCATCAACTACAAGGAGTAATCAACACTACTAGCAACCTACTAGCACCAATCCCGGACTCTGAGACAAGAATTGGATACAAGAGATGAACTAGGGTTTGGAGATGAGATGGTGCTGGTGAAGATGTTGATGGAGATTGCCCTCTCCCGATGAGAGGAGCGTTGGTGATGACAATGGTGATGATTTCCCCCTCCCAGAGGGAAGTATCCCCGGCAGAACAGCTCTGCCGGAGCTCTAGATTGGTTCCGCCTCGTGGCGGTGGAGTCTCGTCCCGAAAAGTTCCCTCTGATTTTTTTCTCATCGAAAGACTTCATGTAGGAGAAGATGGACGTCGGAGAGCCACCAGGGGGCCCACGAGGTAGGGGGCACGCCCTAGGGGGGGGGAGGCGCCCCCACCCTCGTGAGCAGGGTGTGGGCTCCCTGGCCTTCATCTTTGGTGAGGATTTTTCTTTATTTATTTTAAGATATTCCGTGGAGTTTCAGGAGTTTTGGAGTTGCGCAGAATAGGTCTCTAATATTTGCTCCTTTTCCAGCCCAGAATTCCAGCTGCCGGCATTCTCCCTCCTTATGTAAACCTTGTAAAATAAGAGAGAATAGCCATAAGTATTGTGACATAAAGTGAAATAACAGTCCATAATGCAATAAATATTGATATAAAAGCATGATGCAAAATGGACGTATCAACTCCCCCAAGCTTAGACCTCGCTTGTCCTCAAGCGAAAAGCCGATAACAATAAATATGTCCTCATGTTTAGAGGTAGAGGCGTCGATAAAAATAAAATACGGACATGAAGGCATCATGATCATTCTCATAACAGCAACATATATAGCTTTTGTCATATGATTACTTATGTTCAAGTGATGATCTATTCACAATGCAAAAGTATAAATCATAAACCTTATTGGGCTCCGACAAAGTATAATCTCAGTCATTGAAGCAATTGCAATTTATCATAACATCGGAAAGAGTCTATGTCAGAGCTTAAAAGCAAGTCCACATACTCAACTATCATTTAGTCCTCCATAATTGCTAACACTCACGCAATACTTGTGGTTACGGAGTTTTAATCAGACACAAAGAAATATAGGGGCTTATAGTTTTGCCCCACAACCTTTTACCTCAAGGGTAATGTCAACAATAATGGTTCATGCT